>NC_135856.1:8525299-8812799 GCF_031162955.1 Sander vitreus | reverse complement strand
GTGTGTTGTTACTGTAATGGCTGCATGGGAACATTGATTCATATTCATCTATAGTATGTCATGCTATAAAAATGGAATACTATAAAAAACTCCCCATCCCGTACAAATCACCCCGCTCAGTATGTAAAAACAGAGAAAAAAATTATGCATTTTTAAACAAACTATAATTCAAGCTCACAGCAGCTGGAGCCTCAACTTAAATCCTTCTGACATCTTGTTTCTGCCAAGAAGCGTCAAAACATATCCAGCCAGTCAGCCAAAAAATATCAAAGCCAGTAGGGTGAATGTGAGTGAATGACTCTTTTGGTTCTGTATCTTTTAATACCCCCTAGCTATATAGTTTAGAGAACATTCTTGATCCAAGACAAAACTGACAGAAGGGCGGGACTCAGCGAAAAGTCACAATAACAAATCAATATAAATATATATATATATATATATATATATATATATATATATATATATATATATATATATATATATATATAGGATAGGATCTACAAGTCCTGCCATTGGTTTTACATTATTCCACTGACCTACAGGTGGAGGTAATGTGTGAAGAAATGCAGCAGTGCGCCAGCAAAGGCAGTGAAGAAGAAGACTGCTAGAAAGTAAGCATGCAGGTTTCAAACATTTAAGCAAGATCAACTTGGCAACTGTTTAATGAGGAAGGAAATACATTCAACATGTTTGCCGACTTCAATTTCAACAGTGTGTTTTGGTGAGTAACACTCAGAGATGTTCACAAGTAAATTTTTTGGAAGTCCAAGTCGAGTCTCAAGTCTTTGAGGGGCAAGTTCAAGTCAAGTCTCAAGTCTTTTGTAACGAGTCCAAGTCAAGTCTCAAGTCTCTCGCCGTCTGATCTGTCTACTTAACACATCCCTCTAGCCCTCGGACCTGGTGAAATATTAACCTAAGTCTGTCACATCATATGGATACAACTATAAATACAATTTAACTTTATAACTTTATAAATTTAATTTAACTATAGATACAATGTGCCTGTTCCCAGCATTAACACAACACTTTGTGATGGCTAGCTTGTTACCTGTGGTGATATAAGCTAAATGTAACGTCTCTTTCACTCAAAAAAATGCATCAACAACAACAACATGCATCTCAGTGTCAGTCCAAATTATGCACAATAAGCAGTTTGAACTCACTGATGTAATGCCATTTATTTTCTAAGTGTTGGTACACTCAGTGAAACTGAGTCCAACGCGAGGGAGACCAGACTCAGAGGAGGAGAGGTTAGTGAGGCCAGCGTCTCCACGGCAGGTGACGCACGGATCTGCTGCGCCATGCATGGATGAAATAATGAAATAGTAAATAAGACTACAGTAACAGAAATATGTGCAGAATTAAGACAGTCAAGACGGCCCAGTGTTTGGTGGACCGGGTACACCTTGTTCACTTAATAGCCTACAAATCATCCACGGGATCAATTACGCATCACATGAGTTTGTCCACCCGGCACAGCGTTTGTTCCTGGGGAGATGGATCCGTGCATCCCGCCTCCTGTGCACCATGGATGTCTGAGCCTCAGCAACTACTTACTATAAAGATACAATTTGCCTGTTCCCAGCATTAGCACAACACTTTGCGATGGTTAGCTTGTTACCTGTGACGATATAGCCTATGCAAAATTTAACGTCTCTTTCACATTAGCAAGTGACTGACCTATCTGGGTGCGTTTTGAGATGCCTGATGAAGTTCGACGTTGTTGATCCGGCATCATTTATCTTGGTGCCACACACCTTGCATGTAGCTGTTCTCTTACTGCCACTGTTTACGAAGTTATTGAAAGCAAAACTAATGACAAAAGGCACAACTCCGGGAGGACTTGGTGTCGCCATCGTCAATGCATTTTTTTTTATATGTGAGTGTGCGCACATAAGGCATAGCACATGCGTTAAGTTGCACATTATGGCAAAGGGCAGCGGACATGCAGCTCGTCATACATTTCCCCAACGTATATGCGCCAATAAAAGAAAATAGAAATACATGAATAAATGTAGATTTAAAAAGCAATAATTGCAGGAAAACAGGTTGTTGACGAGTCTCGAAGCTCGAGTCCCCATCTCTGGTAACACCGAATGTAAACATAACTTTTGTTTGTTAGTCAGTGGTTAGTATTATTTGTGTATGCATACTGGTATGTCATGTCTGCTCGGCGTAGTAGCCCTGCATTTTGCATTCTTACTGGCCACTTCAAAGAGGTGGCAACACATGGTACCACCTCAAATATTTGAGCCCTGTGGAAGAATAAAATGGAACAACATTGGTGTTTGAGAAACAAGCATCAAGTGTGCAAAAGTACTTTTTACAACACACAATTCCAGCATAACTCATTTAATTCTATAAAGGATTTAATTAAATACATTGACAGGAGTTGGTCCCAGCCCTATAAAACCAGCTTTGAAAGAAACATTTTAAAATCCAGAACTAGTGCCACGTTATAAATAACCATGACAGTATTTGGAGACCTTAAACACTTGCATTGTTTCTTACATTTTTCTTGTGAAGACTTGGCTTGACTGGGCCCAAAAGACTGTCATGTGTAGGGATATTCTATATTTTCTATATACTACATGTATCACATGAAAATGTTTTGTTTCTTCCAAGTATCGTCTTTGTAGCCACAACCTGATATAACTTATTCCTTTGACATATTACTTGATTACAAAGAACACACACTGGTTTATTTTGAGTCCAGTGTTTCCCACAGGTTGAGAATTTACTCACGGTGGTGTGTGGCACGGGATGTGACGATGCGGTGTGTAATGGTGGGTTTAGTAATAATGGGTTCAGTTATAAACTAGTCAAACGAAGGTGAAAACAATGACTACATAACATTTAAAATAATGTAGAAAGAAATAACTATTTACATACAAATTAGACTAAAAGATGATACAGATAGATGAAAATATTGCGACACTATGCGGCATCTGATACAATTTCAGGGTAGTTATTAAGGCTGCGTGATATGAGGAAAATATGCGATGATGCCATAACGTCGCTGAATATCGCGATAATGATATAACTTGTGATAAATAAACAGATGTATGTAGCCTACTCAGTTCTGCATTTCTGCTGCTTTCAGTATTTTGCTAAAATACAACAAATTGCTTAAATTTTAAACAAATGACGAAAGATTATGTGCTTTGTCAATTAAATCTGCCAAATGTTAATGGTTCAGCAGATAAAATACCTGTAATACTGTACTATGATCCATACAGAAAGCTCCATTTTATTATTCATCTCAACACTGTTCACTCCTAGCTCCTGTTAAATCATATAAGACTAGGGCTATCTAAAGTTAATTTTTGTTTTTTTGTTGGATTGATCATTGTTAATTTTTTTAAGTGTATTAATCTGTGATTTGGGGATCCTAAACACACTGTTCTGTACTATAGGCTACATGTCCTGTTGCACTCATTTAGATCTCATCTGATCAGATTTCTGTCATTCAAACAACTCTGAGTTGTAGTTTAAAACTTTTACAGCCAATTTAATAAAATGAAGGGTTTTATTTGGGCTCGGGTCCATAAATACAGACAGGCACGGAGAACTGAAGGCTTGGTTAACAACGATTAGCTCTGATTTAGCTGTTAGCTCCAGTCAGCTCCAGTTAGCTAGCTAGCTCCATTATATGATATAGAGCGGAGGAGACTGTCGCGGAGAGGGGTAACAACCAGTCTCTGGTAAATGACGTTCGGGGAGCTTTCAAAGCAGCGTGGCCGCATTGTTTCTACGATTTTATTAGTACAGTTAAAGCAACACCAAAGCACTTTTCCTCTTCGGTCCCCCTACAGGTTGGAAGCGGAATTGTCCATTACCGTTCTCATTCGAACTACAGATCCGCTACCCTGAAGCCGCCCTCTTAAAAGAAAATGAAGTAAAGCCAAATGTTGGGAAGAAAACCCATGTTATGACCTCACAAGCATAGCCGAACATGAACATGTTTGTGTCTGCTGTGTGAGCGATAACAACACTTCAAATATGGCAACGCATTAATCTGTCAGGATGAATGCAGCTGACACCTTTCAGTTTGTGTGAATGTGATAGTGACAGCCACAAAGTCTTATCTTATCAGCGAGGTACAAACAGGCCTGCAGCAGAGGTGTGTGGCATCAGCCTGACACCTGCAAATCTCCACTCACACACACTGCCAGTTACATCCTTGTTAAGGACAGACTCCCACATATAACAACCCGGTCTCACGCCAGTTCGTAAATAGTTGTTATTTTTTATTTATTGATACATGTACAGGTCACGATTTTCTCGTTTATTTCGTGTACAGGTCACGAATTTCGACCGTTACCATTTCACGAACGGGCCACGGGGAAATTAAACGCCACACGCCGGCGACAACAACAGGACAACAGGGCGGGTGTGGTTAGGAAGAGAATAACGCGGAAAGGAACTGCAACATGCAGGACGCGAACCCTGGTCTCCGGGGTGAAAGGCCTGTGTTGTATTTCGTGTACAGGTCACGAATTTCGACTGTTACCATTTCACGAACAGGCCACGGGGAAATTAAACGCCACACGCCGGCGACAACAACAGGACAACAGGGCGGATGTGGTTAGGAAGAGAATAACGCGGAAAGGAACTGCAACATGCAGGACGCGAACCCTGGTCTCCGGGGTGAAAGGCCTGTGTTGTATTTCGTGTACAGGTCACGAATTTCGACTGTTACCATTTCACGAACAGGCCACGGGGAAATTAAACGCCACACGCCGGCGACAACAACAGGACAACAGGGCGGATGTGGTTAGGAAGAGAATAACGCGGAAAGGAACTGCAACATGCAGGACGCAAACCCTGGTCTCCGGGGTGAAAGGCCTGTGTTGTTTCGGCTTTTCATACTACTCCCTACTGTTGTCGTGCTGTGATCACGAAATATGCTTCCCATTTAAATACATAAAATTTAAATTCGTAATCACTACATGAAAAAAACGACATATTCGTGTCCTGTTCACGAATCAATAGATTTAATAACGTGACCATTTCACGAACTGCCATGAGACTGGGCTGCATATAACACATACACACACATTGCATGCATACATACTCCTGCTATTCATCTAAAGTTTTATTGGTTACACTTGAAGGTATCTACATAAGAGTGACATAACACTGTCATGAACGTGTCATAAACATAAACGTTTATGACATAATGCTTCTTTTAGAAAGTGTCATTCATTTTTTGTCATGACAAGTTATGGTTAGGGTTAGGGTTAGAGTTAGGGTTAGGGTTCATGACAGTGTCATGTCACTCTTATGTAGATACTTTCAAGTAAAGCGTTACCGTTTTATTTAATCTTTACACAATCTTTCTACAGAAGAATTGGTATAATAAGATTGAGCAACTTAAAAAAAGTATACATTTTTGGAAGACTCTTCCTATTTCTCTTGTAGGTAAGATTAAAGCAATTAAGATGATTGCACTGCCACGTTTCCTACATCTCTTTCAGTCTCTTCCATGTTACATTGCCCTGTATTACTTTAAACAATTAGATTAAATTATTGCTCCTTTTATCTGGAACTACAAAGCCATCAGGATTTCCAAAAAACATCTATGTAAACCAAAAAAGATAAAACTCCATATCAAGGCGCCAAGTGTATATACTGATACTCCAATTTGTGAAAATCACGCTTTCATACCTGGCCTAAATGATATTGCTTTCTCTGCTTGGAAACAGAAAGGCATTAAAAACATAAATGATTTGTATATTTTGGGAAAGTTTGCTTCATTTAGGCAGCTGCAAGCCAAATATAGACTATCTGCCTCAAGTTTTTTCAGGTTTTTGCACATTAGAGATTTTGTTAAAAAAAAATATACCAAACTTTGAAGTTCTAAATAAACATGATACTCTTGAGGCAGTTAGCAAATTTGACCCGGGCTCCCGAGGGGCAATCTCTGCTTTCTTTCGAATGCTTCATGATGGAGCTCTGATAATTACGGAGGTGTATAAACGGGCATGGGTAGATGAGTTGAATATGGAATTAAATGATGAAGTTTGGGAAGAATGTGTACGTAATGTGCAAAAGTGTTCAGTTAATACCAGGCACAACCTAATACAGTTTAAAACACTCCACAGACTCTATTATTCTCGGGAAAAGTTACACAAATTTTATCCTGATATCCCACCAGTGTGTAACCGATGTAAATCCCATATAGGTACTCTAGCACATTCTTTCTGGGCATGTAGTAAACTTCATTCATTTTGTGCAAGTGTATTTTTCCTTTTTTTTTCCTGAGGCTTTTGGTAAGAATTTGGTACCCAGCCATTCAATTTGGGATGGTGATTGCAAAAAAGTTGATTTTACGTGTATGGAAAATGGATTCTGTGCCTTCATATAATTTGTGGCTGGGAGAATTGTCAAATACTTTACATCTGGAAAGATTGAGATTCTATAATGAAAATAGAGGAGACAAGTTTAATAAAACATGGGAACCGATACTGAATTACCTTAAAAATGTGAGCTCCTAGGCATTGGGTATAAAACCTCACTGTGCAAATGAGTAGGTGATTTTGTATATATCTAATTCATGTATCTTCACTGCTTTTAGATGTTTTTGTTTATAGTACCCATCCTAACTATGACCATGGAATATTGTCGTAATCCAAGATGTGCTGTGTTCTGTATGTTTTGTGTTGTTTGTTATTTTTTTCTTATTTTATTTTATTTATTTTTTTTTCCTCTCTCTCCTTTCTTTACTCCTTTTCTTCAAAATCAATAAACATATTTCTAAAAAAAATTAACGCTAATTAAAACATGCAGCGTATTCATTCATTCGCTGCATTTCCTTTCCCTGCTCTCCTCCGTCTCTCGGTCATTCACGCGTCTCTCTCACATAGGCCACACACACACACACACACACACACACACACACACACACACACACACACACACACACACACACACACACACACACACACACACACACACACACCCCCTCCCCCCCCCCCCGTGCACACAGCGTCTGTCTCCATGAAAACGAGAGAAGACGGCTGGTGAAATTCACAAGTTCACTAAAGGTTGGTATCTCGTGAATAATTTTACACAATCACACATTAAAAAGTGCTATACAAATATTTTATATTCTGAATACAATGTTGTCAGTGTGTTAATGTTGGAGTCCCGACCCGACTCTTAGCAAACAAGCGATTGCGCCTGCTTTAGAAAGTTAACTAGTCGCATGTTTGCGGTAAAATGCAGTTGGGTTGTCGAGGTCAAAACACGATATGTAGCAGCTGTGAATCAAATAAACTTATTATAAATAATGTTATGTCATTATTTTACTCTTACACTGAATGTTTGCTGCTTCAATCCAGATGAGTATTGAACAGTATTTTCCGTGACTGAAAAAGGCACGTGTTGAGGATGAGGACCAGCCTGAACCGGAGGTATCAGTCTGAAACAGAGCTGAACAGTCCGACCAGTGTAATTAGTTATGTTATTAATTTGTTTACAATATTTTCAGGCTTCAACCAGTGCTGCTCAAGCAGAAAGACAGGGTCAGGGAGAGAAAGAGCTAAAAAATTGCTTTCTAATCTGTGGGAAGCACTGAGGAGTTTACAATAGAAGGACTGATTTACTTCCTTCTTAAAGTAATGCTACATGCAAAATCTATTTTTTGAACATCAAGTGGTCAGCATAGATCACATTTGTTGATTGTGGAAGGATATTCAAAGTTACAGGTCTCTTAATTTGAGAATGGCAACAAGCCCTTCAGGCTGTAATTTCATGACAGCTACCATACATTGTGTGTTTTAAAGACACTAAAGTGTGATAAAGGCCTGTAGTGATATGTATCATGGTGGAAAAAACAAATCTCAAAACATCATTTGAAAATTCTTAAAGAAAAAGTTTGACATTTTGGGAAATATGCTCTTGGCTTTCTGTATTTCATTACATGAAAAGATCAGTATCACTCTCACGTCTGGTAAATGTGAAGCTGGAGGCAGGAGACAGTTTAGCTTAGCATAAAGACTGGAAACAGGGGAAAACAGCTACCCTCTTGTTTTAAACACTGCAACATAACCCATAATTCTCCGCTGTATATCCATATGCTCAGTATGTGCCAAATGGTCATCATTTTGTAAACTATTGCAAATACACTGCTTCTATATCCTTTCATGTCATGATATCAGCCTTCTTGAGGCCCTGAAGCTCAATTATAAGCTTTTTATTTAGCAATTGAAATGTGTAAATACTAAGCATCAGAATGGAAAAGAGGAGTTTCTATTGATTAGTTGTTTTGACTGCCATGAAGGTATGACCACATTTCATCCTTTGTTCCTCATGAAGGAGCAAACTGCTGACTTTTTATAGCCACCTTTTAAACTGTACAAAGGGTGAGTGATTGTTACTTAGAGTGGAGAATCACTCATTTGAAACGTTTGAAGCCTACTAGCTCCCTTTCAGCCCCCCATTCAGAAGTAAACTTAAAGAACGTCTATATTTTTTATTGATTTATGATTACATAAATTCCTTCATGTGTGGCATATTAAAAAGAAAGCTTGCCGAATGTGCTAAATGTTGAGTCCAGATTTTCATAAAATTCTTCAAATGGCAACATATTTTTATTTATTTAACTGGTAACTATTTTTAACTACAAGTGTGTGTGTGTTGTGTGTGTTGTGTGTGTTGTGTGTGTTTGTGTGTGTGTGTGTGTGTGTGTGTGTGTGAGATATGAGACCATCAAATCAAGTGATACCAAAATAAAACAGTGTCACAATGAGTCATAGTGTGAGAAGAACAGCTCACACACACACACACACACACACACACACACACACACACACACACACACACACACACACACACACAGTAGCTGGCCTTACAGTGCAACACTTTCCACTGACACCGATAAGCAAACAACCCTAGGGACACGTAGAATCATTTTTAGTACTGATTTAGCACTGACTATCTGTGGATTTTCACATGCATATACTGTATGTGTGTTTGCATGCTATGTGTGTCCAAGAAAGGTTTCCCCTAAAAAACCCTTGTCTAAGACAGAGAGCCCTCCAAATGAAGCCATCTATGGTTTTAATTCCCCTTAGGACTCAAACATGGCAAGAGGAATCAGAGGAAACTAATCAAAGGATGACTTTAGGCTCCAGCCCACATCTACAGGCAATCTCTGGTCAGATTAAACTAATCCACGCTGACCCTGAGACCATATCTGGAGTTTGTTTCAGGCACTTTAAAATCCAGTAGACAAAAGCTGCTCCAATCCTCTGAAATACTTTGAGTGTTTTTTTATTTGAGCTGGCCTTAGAGAGCAACATGGTTTTCCCAGCAGACTTCTATAAGTCAGAGCTGAAGACAATCTCAACATATCAGTCTACTATACAAGACAAGCAGTGCTATTTGTACAGCATTTCTGTTGAATTGACCCAGCTCTGGTGACTCAACTGATCATACAATGCTTAGTAGCACATAACCTGTCACATATTGTAATTGTGACCTGAGTGGCTGGTGACTACAGAAAGTGTCACAGTATAATTTATTTGACCATTCTTTGCGAAATATGTGATGCTGGAAGCTTGGAAACAGTGACAAATAGAGTCATTGGTTGCTAATCAGACAGTAAATTAAGATAATTCAAAGGAATGTATTACTTTAGTACCATTCCATTCCTGTCTCACAACTGACTGCAAAACATATTGCATCTCTTTTCTGAAGCTTAATTCTCCAGCAGAGCAGGGGTATATAGACTAGGTCGATTTTCAGATAATATGACACCCTCAGGCATTTTTGAATAAAAGTTGGCAAACAGACTTTTCTAGGGGTATTTTTTCTGCTGAATCCATTTTTGCTATTTGCCAAGCTGTATCTCTTATGTGAAACTCAGTAGAGCGCAAACTCCAAGATTACCTCTAAAATGTCAGGAAGTTCCATATTTTAAAACTTTACATCATACGCAACATCAATTAACAAGTATAGAAAGTTTATTTAGGTGGAAATTAAGATACTTGTATGTAACAATGATAATTGCATTATATCTCATTGAAGTCATGAAAATATCTATTTTTATCCTTATATTTCCAATGGACAAACAGAATATCTAAAATGCGAGAGTCATTTGTTTGGAGTCACATGCATACTATTGTCTTTGGATCAAAGTGTGTGAATTGAGTTTGGAGTTATCCAAGAGGTATTTTATTCTACTTTCTATTTCTATTACTTTCTGCAGTTATTTCCACACATTGCATTTTTCATCAGAATTAATTTCTATATCCAAAGAGTGACATGAACCTACACAAAATATTTTCAGTTGTGGAATTGTACCCATGAAGTTGGTCAGATTAGAAGATCACCATTATGGAAGTTGTGTGTAGTTTGAAGCCTGACTGGTCAATGTCATTGGATACTTGCAATATATGCCAAGAATTCAAGAAAGATAAGCTATACAATGCGACAGAACAGGGCCTTTTGACACTAAAAGCAGCTGCACAAAGTAGATAAAGGCTTTACGATCCTCAACATAGAGAAGCAATTGACAGAGTGCTTCTTGTCCAGAACACAGAACAGCACATTGTCTGGCACTGCTTGTGCTATGCATCTTTTACTAGTTTTATTAGCATTAGCATCGTTAGCGTTAGCCTTAGCCAACTCCTTCACCACTAATGGAGCGAGCTGGAAAATCAAACTGTTCCCGAACCCCGTGGGGAGGAGGGCAACAACATCATGGCCACCAACACAACTCAGCAAAGACTGTTCTTGCTCGGGCTTTAACTTCTGGATATTCGGCAGCGTTGCCACAACGGACCGAATGGCTTTGCTCGCATCTTTCTAGCGCACGTCCTCAACCTCATCGTTCACAACGTCATCGTTCTCAGCCACTCCCTCTGTTCGCTGATTGGACCGCCAAAAACTTGGGTCGAGAAAACCTAAGACTATACCTGGAACCCAGACGGCGTACTGAAGGGAAATGAAAATTGAGCGTAAGTACGTAGGAGGACGTAGCCAGGCTAATGCAATTCATGTTTTAGTAATTTTTCAGCTAATGTTATGTCCAA
Organism: Sander vitreus; assembly: GCF_031162955.1. Lineage (NCBI taxonomy): Eukaryota > Metazoa > Chordata > Actinopteri > Perciformes > Percidae > Sander > Sander vitreus. The sequence continues at coordinate 8,801,757 of NC_135856.1, read as the reverse complement.
CTTCATAAGGTAATTTTAGGCCAAGTTTATTGTGTTTATTTCCTTTATCTGTTCAAAGCTAATGTTAGTGGTGTGACACATTATCGTGATATGTGTTGGTAATTTGTTAATTTGTCTCAATTATTAATATTTACAACCAATCTTTCTGGGAATATCTTTTGCATAAATAAACCAAAAGAAAATTTAGTTTAGTGAAATTTCAGTCCTTAAACTTGTTTACATGGACATGTAAATGTTGAAAAGTAATAAACACTCTTAACATAATGTAATAGGATGATCGTTTAAGATATAGGCTTTTTGCTGCCACCAGCATGATGTTGATGTTCTTACATGGACATACTCAAATACACAAAATAACAGGTCAGTGTTTACCAGAAATATTGTAAGACAGAATTACTAACTTGTTCTGACTATTCAGTTTGTTTCTTTAATCAATACATGCTATATCACAATACAAAATTTGCTGATTTTGGCATATGAAGCGGTCATGCATTTTACACTCTACTGAGTTTCACGTAAGAGATACAGCTTGGCAAACAGCAAAAATGGATTCAGCATAAAAAATACTTCTAGAATAGGCTATTTGCCAACTTTTACTCAAAAATGCCTGAGGATTTTTATTTATGCACATTTTTGTGATTTCACCCTGGTCTAATATTCAAGTGGGCACTTTCCTCCATTTTAGTTCTCTGTTCCCTCAAAGGTCACCACTGTCAAGATGCGTTGCAGTTGGTCAATGGCAAAAATTCACGTGTCAAAACTGCCCGAAAGTTGAATTTTAATTTAATAAAATTCTGTCTGAAATGTTGCCGTTAAATGCATGTTATACTGATCCCTAAAGGCCTCAGTGTGCTATAAATAAAGTTTTTCTAACAGTGTCTATAACATCCTGTCAAAGGAATCTCATGCTTCATCATTACTTAATTTCATTGTACCCATTTGTACAATTCATCCCACCTCTTTGCCTTTAGATGTGGTTGGACGACACGTCGCACAAGCTTCTTCGTTTAAAGGCCCTGACACACCAACCCGATTATCGTCCGTCGGACAGTCTGGCAAGGTCAGTGACTCGAGTCTGTTCCGTGTGTTCCGTGCCGTCGTCAGTCGAAGGAGCCGCCGGCCTTCATTTGGGCCGATTTGACTTGTTGAATTGGAAGGTGGGCAGTTAGACTCAATGACCAATCTGATTGGTGGAGTGCTAACCCGGAAATGACGAGCGGATGAGCGTGACTAGTCTCTCTCAAAATCTGACGAACTGACCTTTGTCCATCTGAAATGAAGACAGATTCAGCAACTGCATGGCCTATCGCTTAAAATGTTTTCAGAAACACGTTTCGGTGAACTATTTTTCATAAAATATGAGATTGTATTCCGATGGCATGATGGTCTGGCTTTGAAATTGCGGAGAAGCCAGACCTACGTGACGCGTTCGTCCAATCAGCTGGTGGTTTAAATTTTTTGAGCGACAATACAGATTAGTGCTGCCTGCTGTTATGGAGACGTATTACGTTTCGCGCATGCGCAGAAAGTACGCTCAAGTTGGCTTCGCTTCGATGTGTTCCGAGGCACTTTTTTGACCAACTTGGGGAGGCAGTCAGTCCGACTGCCTTTTCTGCCAAAGTTCGGCCGTCGGGTTGGTGTGTCAGAGCCTTAAAGCATCCAGAGTCTTTGGATTTGATCCCTCCTAAATGATTCATTACTAAATGAAAATAGTAAATCCATCACCTAAATAATACAGAGATATTTAGCATGCAGAAACATCCTGTCACTGTGTTAACGAACTGACAATAACTGCTCACGTCCGATTAATGTCACTGTATCAAACCAAACGCATAAGGAACAGCAGATGAGACCGATGTTCTCATTATTAGGTTAGGTGGTGTAATAGGTTCAGACCAAAACAGGAAAAACACATATACAATAGTTACGCTCTTGCATTATTGTCCTGGGTATGAACATAAGTCATTCTTTGTAGCAAGTATTATTTATCTTGATTCTCTTGCAGCCAAACTGGACCTTAATCTACTTCTTGTATTCATTTCTGTCACTTGTTCTCAGACATTTCCATAAAAATGTACCGGGGCAGAGTTCTAGCACACAAGTCAGTTTGGTATGTTTTGGAGCTTGTACACTGCTGCTTCACACATGTAGAGTAAAGCAGTTGTTATCCACTAGATGATGCTGTTGCCTGTTTCTGTAGCATGTCACATTCATGTATTTTTTTTTAGTTCCTACACACACCCCCCTACACACACACACACACACACACACACACACACACACACAAGTGCGTTTCACTATCTTTGTGGGGACCCATCATTGACATGATGCATTTCCTAGCCCCTTACCCTAACCTTAACCATCACAACTAAATGCCTAACCTTAACCCTTACCCTCACCCTAACCATAACCTAATTCTATCCCAAATCCTAAAACCAAGTCTTAACCCTCAAACAGCCCTTTAAAGTTGTAGGGTTTAGAAGCCGGACAGGGTTGTGGGGCCAGCATTTTGGCCCCACAAAGCTGTCCGGACCCCACAAGTATACTGGACTCCCGGTTTTTGGACCCCACGAATATAGTTAAACAAGAACACACACACACACACACACACACACACACACACACACACACACACACACACACACACACAGACAAATGAATGTATGTGAGGACATTTGTGGATCCATAATTATTACTCTTAACAGAGCGACAGCTGATGGTTCACACAGGCTGAGATGGGCTGATGAGCTCTACTAATCATGCAGCTCATACGTCTTCCCCATGAAATAGACGGGGACTCATCGACGTGTCAGTGTGTGACAGAAAGTCTCAAGTGAAAAAAAAATCATGTTATGGTGCCACAGGACAGTTTGTATGTCCTGCCTCTTCCTCCTCTTCCACAAACATACATGCATGCACATCCATATTCGCCTCGCTCCATCCTCCCTCCATCCTTTGTCTTGTAACTACACCCCCTGGCTTTTTGTGTCAGTGTTCTTCCAGGAACTGCCTGGTGAAATGAGGGTGGAAAAACCTATAGCCTGTAGCCAACAGATAAAAGAGGCTTTTCCTGTGACGTCGGTAACTTGTCTTATGTACTATAGGACAGGATGAGGTGTAGAGTTTCGAGATGAGTAAGAGCGGAATAAGAAGCTCCTTTTAGTGCATACAGTTTTCTGTCATATCTGATCCTGTCCTACATGTTGACCTGGTGATAAAGTGAATATATGAATACATTGATTTGAACGGAAGCTACTATAAATAAAACGTGCTTAAAACTAAAATGATCACATGCCATTCTGCAAGGTGATTCATTTATAGGCATCTCTGTCCTTTTTCAAGCTGTGCGGACACTTGCTGTATAATAATAAGGGTAACACTTGAAATGGTACATGAATGAAAAAAAATAGGAAAGAATTGGATGACAAAAAGAAGAGCCGAATGAAAGGAAAAAGAAGACAGACAATCGAGTCCATTGGGATTCCTTGTCACAGAATCTGGTATTAGATTTGTTTTGAGTCCCCTCTCTGTCAAAATCTTTAAGCTCACAGGATAATTGATCACAGTATTGTCAGTGATTGTTCTTCTCATACCCTCTAACTCTACTGAAACCCACATGAATGAGCTCCACAACATAAAGCTCCTGCATCATTCCGGGTCAGAACTCACAAATCTTCAAATTTGAGCAACGTCTTCGTGTACATCAATATTTAGTGGGAATGCTGATTCAGTAGCATTCCCACTGTTGTTATCCTGTTCTTTATTTTTCTGCTTCTGCTGCTTCTTATTATTCCGTACGTTTTTTGGCTCTCCATAACTTCTGCATACGTTCAGCTATTAAAACCATTCAACTTTTAAAATGTTCGGTAACACTTTATAATAACCATCATTAATAGATGGTACATTGATAGTTAATTAATCTTTAGTTAATTGTCATTTAACTGTTAGCAAACAGTAATTTTACTGTTAACAAACAATTAAATTATAATTAATAATGTTTACTAATTATTAGTAGTGCTGTAAATTAACAGTTTATTGTAACACACATTATATCCCTCATTTACTATATTAGGTATCGGTTAATGATTAAACAATGTTTGTAAACCTTTAAGAAACCATTTTTAAATCATCTATAAAGATTACATCAATAGATGGACCAGATATTCCTCCTTTGTTGAGGGTTACTAGTTGGTTTGTAAACCGTCTATAAATAGTTTCTGGATGGTTATTATAAAGTTGCAACAAATGACTATAATACATTGTTAAATAGTTAATAAATACTTTGTAAACCATCTATAAACATTATTTAGATAGTTAATACTTTGTCAGTGGTTACTAGTTGGTTTGTAAACTGTCTGTAAACACTATTACTTAGCACAAAAAGTAAGGCAATTTGTGTTTGGTAGATTGTTTCTCTGTGGTAACAATGCTTTTTGGCAATGAATCTTATACCGTTGGAAAGCCTGTTTAGTTAGAACATGCATTTGTGGGATGAGCAGCAGTGCTGAGTATGTGGGTTGCACCCATGAGCAATTTGCCAAATCTTTTCTGCCAATACCAAACAGCTTATTCTGCCATTGACTTGTTTGGTGTTTGGTGGATTGGATGATTGAAGTTTGAAGAAACATAGAAAGACATATTGGCAATTGATTCATTTCACAAACAGGAACCTCAGTAGCGTGTGGAAGAACCATACACAGCCACAACAGCCTGGCACCTCCTCATGCTGGTCACCAGCCTGGTCACACACTGCTGTGGGATGGCATCCCATTCTTCAACCAGCATTTGTCGCAAGTCAGCCAACGTGGTTGTGTTGGTCACTCTGGCACGAACAGCATGCCCAGGCTGATCCCACAAGTGTTGAATGGGGTTGAGGTCAGGACTGCTGGCAGGCCATTCCATCCTCTCCACTCCCACATTCTGGAGGTAGTCGCTGATAAACCCCGCCCTGTGGGGGCGAGCGTTGTCATCTTGGAGGATAGAGTTCGGTCCCAGACTGTGGAGATATGGTATAGCCACTGGTTGCAGAATCAGGCACCTGATTGTCAGCACCTGGGGGTACCAGAAGCTCAAAGAGTCAATAGCAACAGCAAAGAAAAGCTGTTTGGCATTGACAGAGACGATTTGGCAAATTTTTCATGGGCGCAACCCACATACTCAGCTCTGCTGCTAATCCCACAAATGCGTGCAGCATTATATATGGGATATACATATATATATGATATATATATATATATCATATATATATAATTATTTAATATGTTGCAACTTTATAACCATCCAGACACTGTTTATAGACAGTTTACAAAACAACTAGTAACCCTCAAAGTGTTAGGAATATCTGGTCCATCTATCGATGTAATGTTTATAGATGTTTTAAAAATGGTTTCTTAAAGGTTTACAAACATTTTTTAATCATTACCCGATACCTAATATAGTATGAGGGATATAATGTGTGTAACAATAAACTGTTAATTTACAGCACTGCTAATAATTAGTAAACATTATTAATTATAATTTAGTAAACAGTAAAATGACAATTAACTAAAGATTAATTAACTGTCAATTTACCATGTATTAATGATGGTTATTATAAAGTGTTACCAAATGTTCAGCTCTTTCAGCTAATGATGGGACTTCTTCAACTTTTTTTCTACTATTTATACTTTTTTAAATATTAAGCTTTTAAACATTTTATTTTAACATTAAAGTCAATGAGAGCAAGCTTCAAATCCTTCAAATCCTCTTCTGCTTCAAAATGTATCTCCTCCTACATTCTTTCACCTACAGAAGTGATTCAAACTTTAAACCATTCACAAAATATTCAGGTATTCGGGGTGTGCTCAGTGTTTTGATATCTTTTACAGTTTTTGTAAAAAAACTATTTAAGTTTAGAGTACATTTCAGGAAATTTTATCGATTAAACAGAGTGTGTACGTAGCTTCTTAGAGTGAGTGATGTCACAGATTAGAGTGTGGAGATTCGAAAAAATTATCTTTCTCTCTCCGCCAATGTGCTCAGTTATGCAATATGACTTATACTTTTGGCTCGGTGAGCTTCCAAATGACAACAGTTCCAAATCTTCTTCCATTCGCTCCCCTGTTAAAGATCCTTCACATTTCAGAGCGAAATGCAGAGCGAACCACTTTTTTAAATCACTGATATGCCCACATTTGTAAGTTATCCATATGAATTTTATATGATTACGTTCAGAAAGGCCTTGTGGTGCTCAAGATGAGGTCATCTGACTGATAGCCCTTATCGTTTTAGCAGACTGAGCCTTTATTTGAGAGCTCGATCTCAGTGTATCTGAATAGCTGCAGTGTGCCATATTAACAGCAGGTGCTGCGGTCGTTAGCTGATCATACGATCTCATCACAGAGATCAAAGGGCGTTTAGTCACGGGTCATTAGTAGCCATGACAACACAGTCAACTTGAATACTACAGGCATTAATATGAACATTAGTCTATATCCTTTGCGTTCCACTACTGTCTGTCTGTCTCCCTCCCTTCGTCTGTGTCTGTCTGTCTGTGTGTGTCTGTCTGTCTGTGTCTATGTCTATCTGTGTCTATCTATGTCTGTCTGTGTCTCTCTCTCTTTCTCCCTCCTTCTCTCTCCCTCCCTCCCTTCCTCTCCCTCCCTCCCTACCTCCAGGGTCATTTGTGATTTCATCCATGTATATATCCTGCTTTTTTTCAGGCAATATATTCACCTCTCAGCTCTTCAGGGTCATGCTTGTTTGTTCTACGCAATGGATATGGCTGATAATAATAAAAAGTATTTATACTTTCAGCCTTTTTAGTCAATTTATTGGAACTTCCACTTTTGACGGTATTACAGTTCAGCTTCCAGCTTTTATAGAAATGTTTTTCGACTGTTAGCTTATTAAGGTAGTGCAGTTCAACTTCCAACTGACACTTTTACATTTCAAATTCCACATTTTTCAGCAGTGCAAACCATTTGAGATTTTTAAATTATTTTTTTTGATTTCTGCATTTTAATATATGTTTCTCATAGCGTTTAAGTCTTCCATACTTAATAGATAAATTCAGAACACAATGTTTTACATCGATGGCTTTTTGTTATCTGAATGGAGCATCTTGGCAGGCTTTCAAACTGAAAACAGCCCTGTGTTAAAACAACCCAAGGGGCTGCGTTGGTGAGGGTCTGTTGCTTTAGACACTGGTGAAACAATGACATATGATCCAGGAACTCCAGTTTGAATAGTCCATGAATTTAAAGTCTACGTAGATGCCATAGCACTGGACAACTATTTGTAATTCTGTCACACAGGAATACTCTGGAAAGTTATCATGGCGGCAACTATTTTACCTTTCGTTTTAGCGATCATAAGCTTAACAGTAGACGTTAGACAGTATACGTTTATGTTACACAGTAAGGGCGCTATCTTGCACCCAGTGCAATTTACTTTGTACACCGATGCATGTATCATTCCTATTTTGCACCCGACGCACAGCGGACTTTTCCCTCCACAGATTCACGTCGTTAAATTAGGGAATGAACTTGCGCTCCCGGGGGCGGTTTAGCAAAAAGAGGAGGCGTGTTCCGGCGCAAACGTTCCCTAGTGCTATTTTGCAGTTTCAGAAAACAGTTCCGCCACAGACCAGGAAAAACCTAGTCTAAAGTCAGTGGTGCGTTATTCAGATGCTATTTTAAGGGCGCATGCTTGGCTGTAATGTAGGATGTGCACACCGCGCATACAATTTGCTTCTCTCATCTCACGGACCCAGCAGTTCCCATTTTTGCAAACCATACAAGGAAAAATATGACCTTGTTTTACACAACATTTCCATGAATCATGGATGTGTTGATGACATAAATGAGGAAATATTAGAGGACTTAAGGAGATGTGATGTTGAACTGCATGTGCTGATACCACTTAACCCAAATGCCCCAGCAGCAGCACGGGAGAGGAGAGACGGAAGAGCTGCATCGTCTATAGTGAGGTAATCTGGGTCTAATGTTAGACTACATTGCAAAAATATCACCATGCATTCATAACCTTGTGATTCAGTGAGGGTGAGCCCAAAACATCGGAAAGTATGTTTTTGTGACATTTCTTTATTTACATTTTGACAAAAAGAAAAATCAATAGCAAACGTCGGTCTCCTTGACTGTGAACTGCTCCTGGCGTGCGCCCATGGATGTATTAAGAGCGTGCGTCTAGCAAATCTGCCATTATAATAGCAATCCGCCATGGAAGAAGCGTGCCTGCTTTTAAAGGGAATGTGAGATAACGCACTGATTGGTTTATTGCACGTTACGCCCAAACCACACCTATGAGTCATTTATCCCGCCGGTATAATAGCAACAGCGCCCGAGATCCGCCCACAAAGCTACTTGCGTTTGGCGTTTGATACTTGCGTTTCAGATCGTTAAAACAGGGCCCGTAATCTATAAGGAATGTGCACTTGCATTTATTTCATCGGCTCCCACAGTGTCTTCTTGGCCCGGATTGGCCTCCTCAAAATGAATAAGGAGGCTGTGATTTTTCACACGGAGATACTGTCGGTGAGGATAGAGGGTGTTGTATCCTGTACTGATTGTAAAGCACTTTTTGCAGTAAATTGGAGAACCAGGAGGAAAGCCGCACAGACCAAGCCCCAAAGAACAGGAATATGTTGTGCAGTAACTTTTGTCGGCTAGTTCTGCCAAAGAGGAGCCCTACGTGCTGCAGGCCAAGTCGAGTTAATTTCATTTATATATGCCAAAATGACACGTTTGTCTGTGTGATTGCACCCTACAAGTGGCTTTGCAATCAATACAACATAAACATATGGCACCCTCTATCCTTCAAATCTTGAATCGTGGGCCCATAAATGCAGAAATCTGAAGATCTTTTTCAGTGTATTCACCCAGGCCGAAAGTCCACATTCACACTATTACTGTTTTCTGCTCAATATCCACTTTTCCTGAATGACACCATTGATGTGCTTTGCTCAATATTTCCTGAACATCCGTGTCAAAAACTTCAGACCGCATCCTATTTCTGTGGCTTGAACTGAACTCAAATGGGGGCCACAGAATGAGATAGGACAATATAAATCATGGTGAGAGGAGGATGTGAAAAGTTGCTTGAGTTTTACAGCTGCTGATATAGTGAGCGACTCTGCTGTAGGGAAAAAGAGGAAGGCTAAACTGAGGGATGAGCAGGTTACAACAGTGCAGGCACAGCAAAGCACTGCTTGACTACGGACTAGATGTATGAGAATCATCCTTTAACGCCAGCCGCAGGGTTTTGAATCTGATACGAGCAGCTCTGTCATCTCACGTTTGTGGTCTCTCCTTTTCTTGTAGCTCCGAGTGCAAAAGCTGTCAGTTCACTACACCTTCATATCAATTCCAGAGGAAAAATGATTTTAACATGAATTCTTCTCAGTTGTAGTCCAATAAGGGAAAAGCAAAAAGTAATCCAAGAGTCATACCCTCTCACACTCTCAGAAACACACCCACACGCACATAGGCAGGGAGGCAAGAAACAACGGTGACTTTAGAAGAAATGAAATATTTATGATTCAAAGCAGAGGGTTGAAACAGAGGATTTGCTGGATGAGCAACTGCACATCATTTCAAAAGCATCCATTTCCTCTGTAACCTGCACACACAAAAACACACACACACACACACACACATGTGGTCATGTTCGGACTGACACATCCACCAGTCCACGAAGGTTGTCGTGCAGGAAATTGCATTTTGTGATGGGATGGCAGGACAGGTCACTTTGCTTGTTCATGAGGTAGAAAATTAGCTAGCAAATGTATGTTGCTGAGCAACTACAAAATGTAAATTTTAGCACATAAAGGCATACTGTATAACTTGCATTGCCTTTTACTGTATAAATAAGCAGAATCCCATTCAGCCGGTGTGAGCCATGTTTTTTTCATGAAGACAGCTAAGCGGCAGAGCTACCTTGGGTTTTGCATGCCTTTCAGATGTTTTGTCACGCTTGTGTGCTCTAAGATCAGCTTTGACCTTGTTTATCTGCAACTGTTCAATGCCACACCCATGTGTTATCTGTGAAGGACCCTGAAAATGACTTGTGATGGATAATGCTCAACTGTTCTTGATGATTAGTTCCCAACCAGCTTCTTTCTGTGTTTTGTGCTTTTGGTTTGATTCTTTGATTGTAGAACAACCAGTGAGACACAAAGGATGTTATTTAGCAGTCTGATAACAAGAAATAGTACAACAGCTGGGTCCGTTTCAGAAAGCAGGTTTAGTGAAAACTCTGAGTTTGTTAACCCTGAGATGAGGGTAACTCTGGGTTTTCCGTTTCAGAAAGAGAGGTAACTAAACCTCAGAGTCAGTTACTATGGTAACTGAGCCTGTCAGTCTAACCTGGTCGGGAGCAGGTTTTCTTCAATAAACCTCGAGTTTCTCTCAGTCTCCTCCCTCTGACACAGCGCTCATTCATTCATTCATTCATTCATTCATTCAGTCTGTATCAGGCGCATTTTAGCGCAGTTTGTTATCTGCATGAATAAAAAAACAGGGTTGGTTTATTAACTGTGTTAGGCAGACTGTAAAACGTTTTTGTTCCGAACATGGCATTTCCTTTTGTTGTCGATCCTGTTGTTGAAGAAGCTGTATTACTTTGTTAGTTAAACATACATCGGGAGATTATATTGAGGCCCCAACTATAGATGTATTTTAATTTTCAGATAACTACATTTGATCGGTATCGTTTTTCTTCCCAGTCCAAATATGTAGATACCTTATCCGTCCTCATATCACTAACGTCACCCATCGTGGACATGCTCTACATCCCAGCGGATCATATTAGTAAAGCCACTGTAGCAAAGCGCCGTCAGAAGAATGTGACTCGCTCTGAAACGTTTTTTAAACGTTTTTGTAGAGTTCCCTGGACACAAACCAGTAGGCTAGAGATTCTGTTAATGATGCTGCAACCTCAGAATGGGATTAGTAGTAGTTTACTTTTTTGCCCGCAGGATTGCACCTAAATGAAATTGTAGGTGTAGCCTACTACCATTCCAGTTTTCACCACTAATATTATAGGTTACCTGTGATTAAATATGAAATTAATACACTATATTAGAGCTTACGCATTGACTCGAGCAGCAATTTCCTCCCACTCCAATTCTCGCAATTTTGCAGCAGCAGCCGTGTTGCTTTTTTTTTTAAACAAAATATATGTTCAAACTCGCTGTATGTGCGCATGAGTATTTTCCGCCGACCAGTTTGTTTGTGGTTGTTACCATGGTGAATCGTAGTATCATGGCTCCATTCATGCTGCCTTTTTATAGTGGTGATGCACACGCTTAACTCTGAGTGAACCTACTCTGAGTTGATTGAACCAACTCAAATCAGCTGTTCTGGAACCAAAAACTCAGAGTTTCCCATCTCAGGGTAAATCAACTCAGAGATCAGGGTTAGACTCAGAGGGCCCTGTTTTAACGATCTGAAACGCAAGTATCAAACGCCAAACGTAAGTAGCTTTGTGGGCGGATCTCGGGCGCTGTTGCTATTATACCGGCGGGATAAATGACTCTTGCGCCTGACGCAAATCTAAAATGGGTTGGCCTGAAGTAGTTACATTACTCATAGGTGTGGTTTGGGCGTAACGTGCAATAAACCAATCAGAGCGTTATCTCACATTCCCTTTAAAAGCAGGTGCACTTGTTACATGGCGGATTGCTATTATAATGGCGGATTTGCTAGGCCCACGCTCTTAATACATCCATGGCCGCACGCCAGGAGCGGTTCACAGTCGAGGAGACCGACGTTTGCTATTGATTTTTCTTTTTGTCAAAATGTAAATAAAGAAATGTCACATAAACATACCTTCCGATGTTTTCGGCTCACTCTCACTGAATCACGAGGTTATGAATGCATGGTGATATTTTTGCAATGTAAAGTCTTAAGTCCTCTAATATTTCCTCATTTATGTCACCAACACGTCCATGATTCATGGAAATATTCCTTGTATGGTTTGCAAAAATGGGAACTGCTGGGTCCATGAAATGAGAGACGCAAAGTGTATGCGTGGTGTGCACATTCTACATTACGGCCAAGCATGCGCCCTTAAAAGAGCATCTGAATAACGCACCACTGACTTTAGGCTAGGTTTTTCCTGGTCTGTGGCGGAACTGTTTTCTGAAACTGCAAAATAGCACTAGGGAACGTTTGTGCCGGAACACGCCTCCTCTTTTTGCTAAACCGCCCCCGGGAGCGCAAGTTCATTCCCTAATTTATCGACGTGAGTCTGTGGAGGGAAAAGTCCGCTGTGCGTCGAGTGCAAAATAGGAATGATACATGCGTCGGTTTACAAAGTCAATTGCGCTGGGTGCAAGATAGGGCCCAGAGTCTGTTAAACGTCCTTCCTGAAACAGGCTCCTGGGAACATCTTGGTGATAATATCAACCACAGAACCCCACCATCCACCCACCCACGAACCTCTTTGGGAAACGAAAAGAGATATAAATAAAAACCAAGATCAGTAATCAAATAAAATGTAAGAAAAATACATATCATGCGTTTATCTTTGTTATCACTGAGTACGCTTACACCATTATTCCGAATATGACAATATTCCGAATTCGATTCAGGTGATGTAAACAGCATATTCCGGTTGGATATTCAGAATAAGTCCTTTTTCCGAACATAGAATTTTCAGATTATTCCGGTATTATTCGGGTTTTAGAGGCATTCTTTGGACATGTATACAGCGCATTCGGAATATGCGTTTCAATTGGGGTTTTTACTGCAGTTTACGCCCAGTTTATGGCCTCTTGCCTGTTTACGGCTTATGGTCAGCTCTGTGCGTTACTGTGGTTGCTGTACACAAACCAAGCAGCCAACAGTTTGGAAGGCTTTAGACCCGATAAGAAGGAGAAACACAGCTACTTTTAAACATTATCAAAGCCTTGGATATCAACAGGTTTTTGGATACGCACACACATCCCTACGCCGACCTTTTGAAGAAGAAGAAGTTGGTTGAAGGACTGAAAGAGGGATGGCTGACAGCTTGGGAGCTTGTAGGCACAGCGGAGGTAGGAGCAGGTCTGAGCGGTCACACATGGGTGTAGATAACGAACTGGTGCTAAAGAGGTGATCAGCCCGGGTTTAAGTATTGCTGAATTAAATCTTGTAGATGAGCTGCAGCTGTGAAGAACGGCTGTGCAGTGTCGAATCGGCCACGCCCCTTGACCTACTTTCCTCTGAACACACCTCCAGCACTCCAGGTGGAAAAACACAGACACACACACAGACAAATAGGGAAAAGACACCCAAAACAGGGCGGAGAGAGAGCTGACCATAACAGACGCTGTGTTCGCACGGTCCAACAAGTCCACCACCGCTGGAAAACTTTGTAATTTTACACGGCTACATGTAAACGGGAATATTATTTAACTTAGCTCTAGGGAGCTTATTCCCCGGAGTCCTTATGTTTTTTCGCCCAGCAGTTTTCCTTGGATTAGGGTGGCACCTAAATCATGGTTGCAGCTGTTGCTGTGGTCCTGCTCCCCGCCCTGCTGTGCCCTGCTATGCCCTGCTACACCATGCTACGCCCTGCAGTGCCCTGCTACACCCTGTAACGCCCTGCAGTGCCCTGCTACGCTATGAACTACTATTTCTAGTCATAGTTCCATTATCTTTATTGTGACTATTATTGCCACTGTTCATCACACCCGCAACCGTCACCATCAGACACCGCCTACCAAGACCCTGGGTCTGTCCGAGGTTCCTAAAAGGAAGTTTTACTCACCACCCGAGGTTTCTCCCTAAAAGGGAGTTTTTCCTCCCCACTAAATGTCGCACTAAATGCTTGCTCTTGGGGGAATTACTGGAATTGTTGGGTCTTTGTAAATTATAGAGTGTGGTCTAGACCTACTCTATCTGTAAAGTGTCTTGAGGGGTGGCTGTGGCTCAGTGGTAGAGCGGTCGCCTGCCAATCAGAAGGTTGGTGGTTTCCCTTGTCGAAGTGTCCTTGGGCAAGACACTGAACCCAAAGTTGCCCCCCCCCCCAATGCTATGCCATCGGAGTGTTAATGTGTGTGAATGTTTATCTGATGAGCAGGTGGCACCTTGTATGGCGTGTGAATGGTTCCTGTACTGTTACAGCACTTTGAGTAGTTGTTAAGATTAGAAAAGCGCTATACAAGAACAGTCCATTTACATTTGAGATAACTCTTGTTATGATTTGATACTATAAATAAAATTGAATTGAACAATGGAATATTCAGTTTCATTAGCCATGTAAACAGCTTAGTCAGAATATCGTCTTTTTTGGAATAAGGGCAAAACCCGGAATATTATGTGCATGTAAATGTAGTCACTGTAGAGATGTGCAGTACATGTATACCAACCAAACTTTAAACTGAAATGATGACACTAAATCTGTCACAATGTCTGCCTCACTTGTGTTTATTCTTGCCCATTCTGTCTCTCTATCCCTCCTTTCAGCCACTTTGCCACTTCCCCAGGCCCCTTCATCCACCAGATGTCCTCAGACTTTTCCACCTGTCCCAGTCACCTCCTGCTCTGCAGTAAATACTTTCCCGCCATTGCATCACCTGCCCTTCCTGCCCACCTGCTCACCTGTTCCCATTTCCCTCAGTCTAGAACAGTACATGTACCAGCCCATTTCCACCCACACGCCAGTTTGCATGCCTGACCTCCACAGACTGATGATTCTCTGCCTAATCCCTTTGAATTAGTTTGCTTGTTCTGTCTGTCTTCCTGGTTTTCGCCCTTGCACTTCTTGTGATTCAGTAAATATAAACTTACATACACAAACTTAATCCTACTGCTTTGTGTCATGCTTTCTGGTTCAAGTGTGCTGTTTCTCTAAGCTATTACAGAATCCCCAGTGTCACTCACCTATCAGTAATTTTAAGCAGAGGAGCTCCACTTACTACTAGTGACTGAGAGCACCGTTGATCGCTCAGCTGTGATTGTTACAAGCCTGTCAAATACTTTATTGCTGCACTCTACTATACAGTATACTGTTATATTGTTTAAAAAGTGAAGCAACCGTATTACATCTCAAGTTCCCAAGTTAAGGAGGACAAATACTCTCATTTCACTTATTTCATTAGGCTCACATCACAATAAATCAACTAATTAAGTAAGTGAAATAAAAGTGTTTTGCCCTTAACTTGGGAACTTGAGATATGCTAGCTTTTCTTCACTTTTTTGCTCATGCCTATTGGACACCAATAATCTCCATTGTTGAAGCGCAACCTCCTTTTTCAACCCACTGTTATATTGTTGTATACTATACTATATATCATATTATAACGGGTTATACTATTATTACACTACTGCAACTTATAAAATGTCTCATTTCCTTCAGTATTTCATAATATTCCATATTATTCTATTCTATGTTAATATGTTACATTGACCCTTGCAATATATTCTATTATATTAAGACTCTGCTGCTATTTCAATCAGGAGAGACTCCGTTGCAGATATGCAAACATTTATTTATAAGATATAACCAGTAAGTTTAACATAATTATTTGGAGATTAGAGTCCATTATAAAGGGGTATCTATACAAATCTAATGTTTAGGAAAACCAAACATATCCCCCAATGGAATCTAGACACTGGTGGTGGTGAGAAAATCCGAAGACATAAAAATGAGCCGTCAACCGGGAGAAGACCAAGAACACCGTCAAAATGCCTGGAGGTAGAAGGGGAGGAGGCGGGTCACACTCTCGTCTGAAAATACAACTGACAGAAGCAGGAGAGAGAACAGATTTAAAACATGGTAGTATGCTGTGATTGGTTAGAACATAAGTGCCCGATTCTAATTGGTATACAGAACCGTAACACCCACTGACCAGCTGATCAGTTAAAGAGAAGAGAGACAACGTAATAGAAGTCTCCCTGACAGAATTTACGCTGAGCTACATTAATCACACCACTGTCACTTTATCAGCACCACTTACTTTATCATGTCATCTGTCTCCAATGATCTGTACAGTTTATGGTTTCTATTTTTTATTCTATTATATTTTAGTTTATGCACCTCTTATTGCTTATTTCTGTTACTTTCTGTATTTATCTGTATTTTCTTATGTTGTTTCTGTTGTACTGCTGCAACAACACAATTTCCCTGCTGGGGATATGGATGTGTGGATCTTATAACTCTGTTGTAAAAAATAAGCTGCTGAGCTATTAATCTTATGTGCAGTGCTTGTAAGGCTTGTTTTGTACAGAACTGAACTGAACTCAACGTGACAGATTAATAACAAACTGAACGTATGACTGAACTGAAGAGCCTCTATACTAGTTGTTTTTTATCTGTGTGTGCAATTTAGGTTCAGACCATATTTCCTTGTACATTAGGAAGAAATGGCACTGAGTATTATGATTATTACTGAAATACAAAAACTGAAAGTACAAAAATAAAACAATAATACTAAATAGCCTAATAGCTAACTGAGATAAGATCCATATCAATGCAAATCAAACCAGCTATTAGGCTAACTGAAATGAAACCATGCCAATCACTAGGTATGGTGAAGGGTACGTGATGATGTGGGGCTATTTTAATTCCAAAGGCCAAGGGAACTTTATCAGGATGCATAGTATCCTGGATCCATGAAATAACTGGCCTTTAAAAATACAAATCTGCCTTCCTCTATGGGAATTTAACATAGGGGTATGTATAATTATGGCCGCTGTATTTGAAGGAAGAACATTTATTTATTTACAATACATTATTCATTCACAAAAAAATTGGTGTCCTTAAAAGGTTGGCTTTTTCCTCATTTTTTTTAATTAAGGCAGTAAGATCAATTTCCAATAGATGATTTTTTTATTCCTCTTTTTAGTCAACTTTAGCATAGGTATGAATACTTATGAGCAGCACTGTATGTTTAACATTAAAACATGATTTATAAGAGCTATAGCTCCTCGATGATCCCTCGATGCTCGCTCCCCGCTCCTCGGGGGAGAAAAAAGAACTTTGAGACGGCCTTCAACGAGGAGGGACAGAACAACTTCTGGTTCAGCCGAGGACCGAGGAGTCGAGGATCTATCAAATAAGGGGCATGAGTTGTATGTGTGTGTGTGTGTGTGTGTGTAGGGGGTTGTGTGTGTAGGGGTGATGCCTCTGGAAATTGATTGTCTCCATACACACTTCCTGATGGCTGGGATGGTTCGTTAATCGCTTTCACATCCAATTAATAGCAGAAATTAGATCATTTTGTGTGCATGTGCATATATATACTGTATATATGTATGTTTGTGTGTGTTTGTAGAACATGATTTATATATGCCTTCAGCAGGGATCCCAGCATTACCACAAGTAGAGACGCTCTAATGATTTATGTTAATCCCTTTCCTTAAAGTGCCCATATTATGAAAAAAACACTTTTTCTGGGATTTGGGGTGTTCTTTTGTGTCTCTGGTGCTTCCACACGCATACAAACTTTGAAAAAAATCCATCCATGCTGTTTTAAGTGAGATACGGTTTCTGAATGTGTCCTGCCTTCAGTCTCCGGGTGAGCTGTTCAAAATCGGCACGGCTTGTGACATCACAAGCTGAAACGAGCTGGATAACCGCAACCGTTATCACGTAGCGTGATGCTAACACTAGCCTGCTACCTCGTTCTCAATAGCACTGCTACAACACACACAAGTTCACCGTAATCTACAAAATAACTACTTACATGTGCGCCCTCATTTAGAAGTCTCCCAGCTAATCCTGCCTTGTAACTGACCGAAGTTGGAGAAACAGCCTCTTTTACTGTCTATGGAGCTAGCTAGCTGACATGATCTACATCTGAGCTACTGCGCATGTGTGAGTGCAATCAAAGATAGTACAGAAGAAGAAGAAGAAAAGAGGTCTCACTCAGCAGCAGTGAGAGAGAGCTGTGCAGTACAACAAAAATATGATGATTTTTGAAAATTAAACCATGTAAACCTATTCTAGTACAACCTTAAAATACAATTATGAACCTGAAAATGAGCATAATATGGGCGCTTTAAAGGAAGTACAACATTTAATATGATGTCAGAAAGAGAAAAGGAAAGAACAACAGAGAGCAAGAAAAAGAGAGAGAGAGAGAGAGAGAGAGAGAGAGAGAGAGAGAGAGTAGTGTCATTGATCTGTCACAGCCGAAGAGTTATAATTACAATAGAATTACTCTCAGTGAGGAAGATGTAGCGTGTGATGACAGTTTGTGCAGACATCATTCATCTCACCCATTTTAAGGCTTATCTTTTATTTTATCTCAATATTCAAGTAAAAAAAAACAAAGCTGTTTTTGTGTTGCAACCTTTACCGTCTTTAGACTCGGTCAGCCCAACACATGATGAATATTTGGAACTTCATTTCAATGGAGTTGCAATCAGTGGCAATCACTCACAGGTCGGAAGGAGATAACAATTTAATTGATATCTACATTACATAGGAGATCATTAAATGTCAGTTGCCATAAAAGGCTGAAATCTGTACTTATTTTCTACCATAACAATGTGGGGCATATTCACATACATTCTTTATCACTATTCTACGAAGTTAATTAAAGCAAATTAATTATTTGAGCTGCTTCTGCTGAAATGCCAAATAATGTGTTAAATAGCTGTTTAGGAGAAACTTACAGTCCTTCGACATGAAAAAAAAATGGCGCTGTGAAAATTTCTGATCCGTTTAAGACAAGGTGGAGCTGGGCGGAGCTTTCCAGTGTACGTCTGAAACTGCGTCTTTTAACTACGTACAGTACCTTTTCACCAACACTGGGCAGTATCTTACTCCAGCTGTTGTTGTAATAACTCTGAAAGAATCCATGTACTTTGACACTGCATATTTTACACTGTGGAATTTACTGTGTGTGCAATCCTTTGTGTCAGTTCTACACAGAGAGGAAACGGAGAGTCCAAAACGTCCAAAGCCAAAATGGATGAAACTTACTGTAAATTTGCACCACCCACTAATTCATTTCATTCTCAACTGATGATGATGACGAGGGTCAGATGGAGATCTAATGACTGTTTTAACCCAATCTGGGAGTCCTTAAAGGACAGTTCCAGCGCAAAACGAACCTAGGGGTTAATAACAGATGTGTACCCACTCGATCGCTCTCTGGAACATGTTTTCATGCTAATCGAATGTGTTTGTAGCTTGAAACAACACTAAAAAAATTGAATCAGGGGGGTTGTGCACTTTAAATAGTTGCCTAATGTTCAGTTTACTTAAAATACATGTCTTTGTTAGGTTAAAATGTTATTTTCAAGTAAAGTCCATGTAATTGTGTCTATTGTTACCTGTAAAAAATATGAATGTGTTGATAAATCCCAAAACATTTAATTTAAGTGAATTAGAATTGCAATACTTGTTACATCCTGAAGACGGCCTGAAGACTGCCATTTAAACCAAAAAAGGAGAAGAAGACAGATGCGTCAGACTGCGCTTGCGTATAGCTTTGAACTCCTGACCTGACCCCGCCTGACCCTCCTTCGGTTAATTTCGGTAAGTCTGTCGGAAAAGTTGCAGTTGGTGTTTGGTGTCTGATTTGGAAAAGGTAGGAGGACATTTTCTTTCACTCTAACCTGTTTTGTAATATTTTCATGTTGAGCATGATTGTACTTTGTGTTTGTGATGCAAACTGCTGTAAAAGCAGGTGGGTCTTCGACATGTTCGCTAGCAAACTTAGCTAGCTAGCTAGCTAACGTTAGCTGTATGACCCAAGGGGGTAAGCTTCTCCTCGGGCCGTGAACCTCCTATGGCGCCATTTTGATGCTAATAAGCCATCACCTCCCGTTAGCATTCCATTGACTGCCATTCATTTTGGTGCCACTTTGACAGCGAATAACTTTACATCTGAAGCGTTTAAAGACTCTATTTGTCCGTTGTTTATTTCTAAAGAAACACGACAATGTATAAAAGACTCCATTACCTTGTACCTCACGTTATGGCTCAGTAGCAGACGTTTTTGTAAAAATAGGCTAACGATTGTGTCATAACCACGCGACTTACTGTCGTATAGTAGAGGAATTACCGTATAGTACAGGAGAAGCGCGCAGGCAGTTTCGTCTCACATTAGCTGTTTAAGTTTAATTACTAATGTTAACTAGCATTTTAGTTAGCAATAATTAGCCTGTGTCCATGTTAGCAGAGGGAGAGGGTGAACAACCAGACAAATGATGTTCGGGGTCGCTTCCACAGTGGTGTGGCTGCGGCGCTTTCGCGGTTTATTCGAACAGGCAATCCGGCAGGCCACAACACCACAAGCAGCATGCTGCTACTAACGTTAGCCTCTGAGCCTGAAGTGAATGTTGTGGCTGTGTCATGCTCGCTGCGCGCTAAACTTTCTGCATTTAGCTAATACAGATAAACAATAGAAAAGGTGCCCATTTGTGGACCTGACCCATCCACTTATTTGTGGTGAATTTGAAAGTTTACTTTGCACATTTATTTAGAGTATTAAATATATAGCCCCCCAGCCAAATCATTAGTTAGTTTTTCATTATTTTTTTATCTGGTTGAGTGTGTGAAAGTAATGCTAAGGAATGATGTAAAAGCAGGCTTTAAGGACATTTGTGTCATATTGTAGCTCAGCAACACTATGTAACTACAGCTCGCGCTACCCGTCGCTTTGGTCCCCCTACAGGTTGTCTTATTGGAACTACAGCTGCAGCTAAAAGTGTTGCTTTAAGAACCATGTAAAATGTGCCCCAATAATTGATCTGTTAACATCTTTATACATTTATTTGTCTCTTTTAGTAATCATTATGTTGCAACATTTCAGATCCTGAACAATTGCTTCGTTGATGATTTTTGCTCCTGTCTGGATAAGACCTACTCATAAAAGGTAAGATCATAACTAGCTACCTAATTACTGCAAAATCGGGTTTTGCATATTTTTAGGAACATTTATTAGATGACAGCTTCATTATCTTGTTCTGAATATATATATATATATATATATATATATATATATATATATATATATGTATGCTGAATTGTACTTTAAAGCTTTAGTGCGTAACTTTTTTTATATTAATGAACGTCCGTTACATTCAAGCCATTGCCAAATGAGTTGCTACAAAGCTAATTAAGACTATCAGCTTCACACAACACTCTCTGTATTTCTCAGTATGGCTATGTTCAGAAATTGTTGTCATCTGGCGACTTTCGGGTGCAGAAACTCAAGTGAAGATTATTACCTCTTAGAGTCCATCATGTTTTTTTAATCTTCCGTGTCCTCCTTGGCTACTAGCAAGTGTGGAGGAGGGGTGGGGGCGCGTGTACAGTCAGGTCCATAAATATTGGGACATCGACACAATTCTGATCTTTTTGGCTCTATACACCACCACAATGGAGTTGAAATGAAACGAACAAGATGTGCTTTAACTGCAGACTTTCAGCTTTAATTTGAGGGTATTTACATCCAAATCAGGTCAATGGTGTAGGAATTACAACAGTTTGTATATGTGCCTCCCACTTTTTAAGGGACCAAAAGTAATGGGACAGATTAACAATCATAAATCAAACTTTCACTTTTTAATACTTGGTTGCAAATCCTTTGCAATCAATTACAGCCTGAAGTCTGGAAGGCATAGACATCACCAGACGCTGGGTTTCATCCCTGGTGATGCTCTGCCAGGCCTCTACTGCAACTGTCTTCAGTTCCTGCTTGTTCTTGGGGCATTTTCCCTTCAGTTTTGTCTTCAGCAAGTGAAATGCATGCTCAATCGGATTCAGGTCAGGTGATTGACTTGGCCATTGCATAACATTCCACTTCTTTCCCTTAAAAAACTCTTTGGTTGCTTTTCGCAGTATAGCTTCGGGTCATTGTCCATCTGCACTGTGAAGCGCCGTCCAATGAGTTCTGAAGCATTTGGCTGAATATGAGCAGATAATATTGCCCGAAACACTTCAGAATTCATCCTGCTGCTTTTGTCAGCAGTCACATCATCAATAAATACAAGAGAACCAGTTCCATTGGCAGCCATACATGCCCACGCCATGACACTACCACCACCATACTTCACTGATGAGGTGGTATGCTTTGGATCATGAGCAGTTCCTTTCCTTCTCCATACTCTTCTCTTCCCATCACTCTGGTACAAGTTGATATTTGTCTCATCTGTCCATAGGATGTTGTTCCAGAAATGTGAAGGCTTTTTGTATGTATGTTGTTTGGCAAACTCTAATCTGGCCTTCCTGTTTTTGAGGCTCACCAATGGTTTACATCTTGTAGTGAACCCTCTGTATTCACTCTGGTGAAGTCTTCTCTTGATTGTTGACTTTGACACACATACACCTACCTCCTGGAGAGTGTTCTTGATCTGGCCAACTGTTGTGAAGGGTGTTTTCTTCACCAGGGAAAGTATTCTTCGGTCATCCACCACAGTTGTTTTCCGTGGTCTTCCGGGTCTTTTGGTGTTGCTGAGCTCACCGGTGCGTTCTTTCTTTTTTAAGAATGTTCCAAACAGTTGATTTGGCCACACCTAATGTGTAATTTTTGCTATCTCTCTGATGGGTTTGTTTAGATTTTTCAGCCTAATGATGGCTTGCTTCACTGATAGTGACAGCTCTTTGGATCTCATATTGAGAGTTGACAGCAACAGATTCCAAATGCAAATAGCACACTTGAAATGAACTCTGGACCTTTTATCTGCTCCTTGTAAATGGGATAATGAGGGAATAACACACACCTGGCCATGGAACAGCTGAGCAGCCAGTTGTCCCATTAGTTTTGGTCCCTTAAAAAGTGGGAGGCACATATACAAACTGTTGTAATTCCTACACCGTTCACCTGATTTGGATGTAAATACCCTCAAATTAAAGCTGAAAGTCTGCAGTTAAAGCACATCTTGTTCATTTCATTTCAACTCCATTGTGGTGGTGTATAGAGCCAAAAAGATTAGAATTGTGTCGATGTCCCAATATTTATGGACCTGACTGTATATCATTAGACGCTTAAATGTTGACCCCACCCACATATTTCCACACATAACAGAGACATCATGTCAATGACTCATTGTTAGTGTACGTGTGCGTGAGGAAGTTTTCTGCAAGCATGTTTACTATCAGCTGATGAAAATTAATCAACATTTGTTTGTCTACGCTCCATAATGTGATGTTTTAGTTTGTGCTGTGTGACAGAGGTTTAAATCAGTTTATAGATTCACTGGAATGAAAGACTGAATGAATAAACCAACAGTTTGTTTACTCACTTCCTCATCGAATGATTTCGTCAAAACATTATTAAATTTTCTATTTCCAAATGTTCTGACATATTAAATCTCTGCAGTTTTCATTATTTTGCATGATGTGATTCAGCATACTTATATATTTGCAACCTTCAACACCATTTCACTTTCTACAAACCAGACAAACTGATGATGGAAAACCGAATCTTATCTAAAATAGACTGTCACACTGGCCAGACTGGCCACGCACGCACGCACGCACGCACGCAAGCACGCAAGCACGCAAGCACGCATAGTAAATACAAGCGTTCTTCTTTTGCATTTTTTAAATGATTAATTAATTAATTAAATGACGTCTTAGTTTCAATAAATTCATGGGCCACATAAGTGAATGTGCAGCTCTGTAAAACCCATTACAGTAACTACTTCGTACAAAAACACGGCGCACTTACTGTTCGGGTGAAGGTTATTGACTGAAGCAATCTTGTTTCAGCTGCGCAGAGAATGGACACAACGTCAGCGTCTCAGTAATGGATTAAACTTTCACATGCATGAGGAGCTGTGTCAGCCGGATTTTGACTTTCAAACTGAGTGGATATTTATCTGCATTACTACTGTTAAGGAATTGTGTCGTTTTTGCTTTGTTGTCACATCTGCTTTAATTACATTAGCAGTCCCATATTGTAAAAAGTGAGTTTTTTTTATTCTAAGGCAGGTTTTCAGGAGAGGGCTTAAAGAGACAGGCGCTTAACTTAACTGTTACGTGACCAGCCATAATTTCATAAAATATCGTATAAATACATTTTCGTACAATATCATACAAATGCGTTCATGAGAATATGTGTGCTACTGTTGGGACAGCAAGAGCTGTGGTTGGCTGCTTGGGCTGCTTTTTGTTTTCTCCTTACAAGTTTCTGACAAGTTTCTCTACAAGTAGAGAGGAGAGATTGCCGAGAGTAAGATAAGGAAGTTGAACAATATAGTGTGCAGCTTGTGTTTAGCATTAGCTGTAAGCTAGCTAGCAACCGTGGGTATACTCCTGTGTGTCAGATCAGCCTCTGGCTCTAAGAGCTCACCATGAACTCCAGCTAATTTCCTACAGTCTCTCTCCTTTTTTCTCTTATCTCTGTGCCTCTATGAAGTAATGCTGGATTCATAAAGCCCAAGTGTAAATTATTGAAAAAAAATTTCAACTTGCGTCTTCGCCTCAGTTCGTACAGTCATGGGCAAATTTGTGTGTGGTCTCGCATCATTTCATTGACCACACGGTGGCAACTGCAACCTTCTGCTCACTGCAGTTGCTCTCCACAGGTAATGAAATAACTTCAACAGGCAACTACGCTACAGCTGTTTCATTGTCAGTAATGGGACAAGATGAAATAGAAAGTTACCTGGATGTGACTCTACAGTTGTCATGCTGTATCACGTAGTGAAAAATGTGAACTTGTGAACAATGTGAAATGTGTGGAGAAGAATTCATGTACGATACATTCGTGTAGCGTTGCTGTGGTTTTGTTAACGGGTGAAATCCAGTGTCAAACTTTCAAAACCTACACTGTAGGTATCTACGACAGGACTGCCATATAAATCCATTTTAAATAAGTCTCTAAATTGGACCACTATACTAAATTTACTGCATCTGAAATACGCACTTCCTCCTGTCTCTTCCTTCAGTTTACAAAGTTTGGCTTCACCAAAAGGCTTTTAACATTGTTAGGGATGATTCTTGCAGCAGCTCCCCTCTTTTAAAGATGATTTTCTTTGGGCTTTTCCACCTTTAATGGACAGGACAGCTAGGTGAGAGAGAGGGGGAAGACATGCAGGATATCGTCACAAGTCAGACTCGAACCCTGGACCTCTGCATTGAGGCATAAACCTCTATGTATATGTGTGCCTGCTCTACCAACTGAGCCAACCCAGCCACAGCAGCTCCCCTCTTTAAGGAAAATGCCCTTTGGCAAAAGGTTTTACTCAACTCGGTTTTAAATCTAAAAGGTTCAAAAGAAGGACATTCCATGAAACTATTCAACTCTTGGAAAGCACAATAGCGTCTTTCCGACCAAGTAGTTACAGGAACGTAGTTATAGGAACAGTCCACTTCTAAACAGTTCTACTAACTCTCCCCCAAAACCGTTTTTTCCATTTGCATTCGCACTGGCCAAGTGGCCATAGGAACTGGTAGGAAGGGCAAGGGAGTGACGTAAGCACGACAACAGTCTTTATAGCGTCGTCATTTGACTTTAGCGCCACATACAACAACAAACCAGCATGGAGGAGGCCATCGGAATTTTCCTGTTGTGCCTTGCCGGAATCCTCATAACCGAGTTCGAACGGTGGCGTTTAAAGACTAGGCTGGAGTACTTAACAGAGAAACACAGAAGACAAAAGCTCCAGCGTAATATGATCCCAATTAATATGATGGAAGAAGATAGAGGAGCAGAGCGCAACAGGCAAACGGAACGACGGGTAAGTTTAACTAGCATTAACAATTAGCTGGTTGAATGCATGATGTTTGTCTTATGAGTTAGCATACGTAGACAGTGAAGAATATGTACTGTTTGTGTTTCAGACGTTGTTAGGTCACTAAGGGTTCCTATGCGGAAAAGGGAAAAGGGAAAAGACCCTGTCCTGAAGTAGGAGCTGAAAGAGTTACAGGAACTGCGGTCAGAGGGATTTAATAATCCCCAAATTGGACCAGTCGGAACACGAGAAAAAAAGGGTTCTAGGAACGTTATGTTCTAGGAACTGCAAAAATTCCTCGGGTCGGAAAGGGACTATTGATACATTTCGTTTTTAGCTTGTTGTTGCTTTGTAATTAATTATTGGTATTTTTATTTCTAATGTGTTTAGATTATTTGACTATTTGGCACTTTAATGTACGCATATTTAGCTTTTAGCTTATTTTTTTATACTCATTTTGTTGATTAAGCCAAGCTCCTAACAACGTACGAAACAGCTCGTGAACTCACTCAATAATATGGTATAGTGACATTGTGGTTTTGAATGATGAGTAGTAAAAACACGTCCATGGTACCATGCTGCAATTTCATTCAGAATGATGCTGTGTGAAGGTGTGCGTCCTGACAAACTAACTGAACTCACAGGTGTGCTGCTGCCCTTTTGTTTTGCTGCCCTTTACAGGCTGAAACACAAAGGCAGTTTTTGAACAAGGTGCTGCTAACACTAATCACCGGAGGAGCTATGAAGAGTCCAAATGGCATTTACTCTGCAGCACTTCCACTCTCTGAAGTATCAAACCTGGCACACTCTTCTCTCTCTCACAGTTCTCATTAGTCAGCAAGTCAAGGCCACAGCAATGTGTTCATCTTTTTCATAAAAGTAAACACTTCTGCTTCCTGCTCTTGCTATGGAAAAAATACTGCAGCTCATTAAAATGGCAAAAACCCACCACATTTATGAACCTACACAGCTGAAGCTTGCAACACTTTAAACCCAAACTATTGTTGAATCTAAGTCACTTTTCTGACCTTGTACTAGACTGGGTAAACCCAGTCCAATCTGCCGGTGATTTGATTTTTCCCTGCAGCTCAGGCTGGAAACCTATTCGTTTATCTATCCTGCTTCCGTTACAAATTTGCGGGAACCAATCACAAACTGGCTTATCCACCTGGCGCGCTATTGGCGGGTTTAACACGATGCAGGAGAGAAGCGAAGGCAAGCAGCTTCTTGTTTACATTCAACATGACGGCCACCGAAGCACAGCAACCCGTTGATGCCGATGTCACTGCTGGCAAGTTTTCTCTGAAAAACCAGAGTTCTGTGGTACAGAAACTTGCCCTGGAACAATTCCTACAAAAGAAGGATGTGTTTGCCTTACTACCGACCAGCTTTTTTTCTTTTTTTTTTACTACCGACCGGCTTGCGCTCTGCCTCGCTCTGCAAAGTACATCAACCGGATCGTTGGTCTGATTGGTTGAAGGACTATCCAATTGCGTACAGAGTCATTTGAACTATGCCTGTTGATCACGCCTCTTTTGCAGAGAAAATACAGAGCAGACTCCCTACGCTAATGTTCAATCTTAAAAGATTGAGCTTTTAAGATTGTGTGTAATCTTATCGAATCGACGGCGTACCCCCGCAGACACCTCTGCATCTACGCCGGACCCTACGCCGTTGTCTGACATGCACCTCTCGAAAAATGTAACTACACGTTGCAGCGACGCTCAGCCGTGGCTGGGTAGCGGTGCATTTCCCCTGACTCATTTCCTGGTTCTCCTTCTCTATAAACAACATGAAATCAAGGAGAGGGTTAACTTTTCCTGCTACAGATTTCCCACCTTGGTCAGAAAACACAGGGACACACTTTGTTTCTTTCACTATGACTCTAGAGTCGCTCCAAAGCTAATTGCCGTCACTCTCTCACTTCTCCCTCGCTCTATCACCCACTCCCCACACACACACACACACACACACACACACACACACACACACACACACATGCCGGCTCGACGCACACAGCAGCGCACAAATATAAACATCAGGCCACTTACGTAGGCTACGGCGAAAGCTCTGCGTGGAACCTCCGCAAGACCATAAAACGGCCTTAACACCATGTAAACCATGTAAAAAAAACAACTCTGAAACAAAGGGTTTAATTACAAAATGGTATGTGTCCCTGTCTGTTTGGAGACAGATCTGAGATTCACCAGGGAATATGGGAAAGAACATTAAAGATTCAGTCTTTAAAATGAAACTAAATAATATATATATCTCTTGAGCTGAGTCATAACTTCACAGCCAACTTTGGCAGCAGCAGTCAATATTGCAGAGTGGGTGTTTTTTTCCCTTATGCTTTACTGGAACTAAACTATTTAAATACTGACTGCTTCATTGCTTTATTATATTACATGATACATTTTTTCATCACTGTGAAAGGTGGACATGAATATGATCTTCTGAAATTTCATAATGCATCTAGTTTTAAAGCTGTGGCAATATTTTGTAATTATACTAGACTTTCTCTATGCTATAAAACCCCATTGAAAGTTAAAGTTACCATCTTTGTTGCCCAAACATGCCAAAGAAAATGTGCTAAACCCACATTAAAAATGTGAGAGCCGGTTATTTTGCCACAGGCTATGAACTCATTTTCTATAAATGTACAAGAGACACAACCTGTCCTGACCTGAGATGAAATAAATGAGTCCACTGTGGAGAAAATGTCAGCAGGATATGCGTAAATTGCCGAATTGATCAAAGCGCTATATGACAGGGAATTATTAATTCACTGATACTGGGCTTACTGAGATTCAGGTCCATGCCATTTTCATTTAACCTTAAGTTAATCTGTGGAAAATTCATTTTCTGTATTTGATCCAGTAATAAAGCCTTTGTTTAAAAGGTCCGTCAGAGAGATCTCTGAGCTCAGTGGTTATCAAATATCTGACCAAATTATGCCAGAAAGAATAGTAGGCTACTAAACTATGTATAAGAAAAGTATGTCTTACTTTCTTTATTGCTTAAAATAGGGGCAAGTCACAGATTTGGGGTACATGCCCCCCCTGTCCCCAGTGGAAATTACGCCTCAGTCCGCATCAGAGCCGGGACACCACACCCTTTTTTCTGGGCCGAGTGCGATCAAATCTTTCTGAGCAGAAATGTTAAGTGACCTCACCTTTAGGCCTTGGTTGGTCTCTGGGTGTCTAACCCCCAATTTCCACCAACTGTGGAACATCTGTTACATCTTACTTTTTTTCCGTGTCATTGGATTACGGCAAAATGCGGATCTTTTTTCTCAACGTGTCTTTACGTTTTCTGGTGTGACTGCACTTCGTTTCTGCGTTTGAGGAGGCATCTCAACAGACTGTAGGTCCAACACTGAGTGTTCACTGTTACATTTTAGTTGAATTTAAGTGTTGGGATCTGTTGGTCCATTCTTATATACTGTCTATGGGACAGAGACCAGTGAAGGCCATTAGAAGCACTTTTCCGGTGACTTTTCTCCCAATCTTGCAGAGATGGAGAGTGTAGGTATATGTAAGGAGATAACATGGACACAGGCTAATTATTGCTAACTAAAATGCTAGTTAACATTAGTAATTAAACTTAAACCGCTAATGTGAGACGAAACTGCCTGCGCGCTTCTCCTGTACTATACGGTAATTCCTCTACTATGCGACAGTAAGTCGCGTGGTTATGACACAATCGTTAGCCTATTTTTACAAAAACATCTGCTACGGAGCCATAACGTGAGGTACAAGGTAATGGAGCCTTTTATACATTGTCGTGTTTCTTTAGAAATAAACAACGGACAAATAGAGTCTTTAAATGCTTCAGATGTAAAGTTATTCACTGTCAAAGTGGCACCAAAATGAATGGCAGTCAATGGAACGCTAACGGGACGTGATGGCTTATTAGCATCAAAATGACGCCATAGGAGGTTTGCGATCCGAGGAGAAGCTTACCCCCTTGCTCCGTCCAGAGCAACGGGATCTGTTGGTCCATTCTTATATACTCTCTATGAAAGCAACGGGATCTGTTGGTCCATTCTATATACAGTCTATGGAGCTGGTGGGTATTGAAGGAAAGCGAACACGGAGCCGACACGCAGCGGAGCCGATCCGCAGACGTTCTGCACTTGGTGGAAATCAGGAGTTAGGAAATATTGACGCTATCATATATAGTAGGTCAAAAGGGGCTCTATGACAGATTTTTGCCCCTTGGCCCTCTATAGCAGGTTCATCTGGCCATGCTGAAATGGAGTAGAGGCATAAAGTAGCCACAGTCATGACGCACCGCCTCCCTATCACGGCTTCTCTTCATAGAAAGCTTACTATATTTAGGGTATGAGGAGTTGCAGCGTTCGCCTAGACCGGCGGGGATGGGTGTGTAGCCACAGTCATGGCGCACCCCCACCCTATCTCTGCTTCTCCCCATAGAAAGCTTACATATACTTAGGGAGTAATGAGTCGCAGCGTTAGCCTAGACCGGCGGGGGAAGGTGTGTAGCCACAATCACGGAACACAGCCTCCCTATCTCCCCTTTTCTGCAGCTCTTAGTTATGCGGTTATAGTTTTAGACTACCGGGGTACCTCCTTGGACATACTGAGCTTCTCTCTCCTCTTTCTTTCCATCTGTGTGTATTCGTGTCACAGAAATACTTGTTACTAACATAGCTCCGGGGAGCTTATTCCCTGGAGTCCTTATGTTCTTTTTCCGCCCAGCATCATCATCTTGGATCATGATGGCACCTACATCATGGTGGCAGCTGTCGCCGTGGTCATGCCCTATGCCCTGCTGTGCCCTGTTACACCCTGCTACGCACTGCAATGCCCAGCTTCGACTTGCTATGTTCGGCCAACGCCCTGCCACGCCCTGTTACGCCCTGCTGTGCTCTACGACACCATGAACTATTATAACTATTACAATATCTTTATTGTGACTATTATTGCCTTTGTTCATCACACCCCCAACCGGCACCGTCAGACACCGCCTACCAAGAGCCTGGGTCTGTCCGAGGTTTCTTCCTAAAAGGGAGTTTTTCCTTGCCACTGTCGCACTTACGCATTCATGCATGCTCTTGGGGGGAATCACTGGAATTGTTGGGTCCTTGTAAATTATAGAGTGTGGTCTAGACCAGTGGTTCCCAACCTTTTTTCCTTGGCGCCCCCCCCTACTTATGTCTAAGAAAAGCTGAGCCCCCTCCGAAACCGAGTTGAGGTAACTCTCGAGATAGAGCCTTACTTTCTTTTTTTGATACAGAGGAGTTATCAGCACTTTTACGTTTCTCCGCCATGTTTCATTCATAAAATAGTGATGCTGTGGCGGCAGGGAAAAATGAGGCAGCTGACCTGATGACAGCAAGGGTCCCAGGTTAAGAGGTTTTTGTTACCTCAACCTCAAACCAGATAAAGACTTGCGCACCCCCTGTGATCTTTGCCGCCCCACTGAGGGGTCCCCGAACCCCAGGTTGGGAACCACTGGTCTAGACCTACTCTATCGGTAAAATGTCCTGAGATAATTCCTGTTATGATTTGACACTGTAAATAAAACTTAATTTAATTAAAGTAGAAGAAAAAGCACATACTAAAGGAAATACTGTATGTAAATAAGTTATTAATTAAGTACTTTCTTTCCATCATTGTCAATACATAACATACAAAGCATTTCTAAAACAATTGTATTTGTCCTTTCTGCAATATTTTTGTTCCTGCTCTTTATCAGTATATCATTTATTTTAAGATGAATGTGTTTTGCTGTTTCCAGTTAGAAAATCTCGTACAAAAGTCGGGACAGGAAAATAAGCCAATAAGTCATTAAGCTATTTGGCTCAATCAGACGAGAGAAAATCCAGTTATCCTGATTTTTTGGAGCGTCAAGACAGGAAGCAACAGTCCATTTTTCGGGACGAACCGAAACATGAAGCCTGCAGAGTTACGTTGATACACTTGATTGATCACAGGGTTTAATAACTGCCATAGGTACTGCGCGGTTGAGTGCGTGCCGGTGTGTGTGTGTATGTGTGTGTGTGTGTGTGCGCAGCAGCTGCTCCCTCCCTGACTTTATTCCTCTCCCTTATATCCAGTCCTGCAGTGGCGGATGGGCTCAGAGCTCCTGGAGCGCAGACATGTGAGGAGCACGTAGTGAAAAAGAAAAAGCTGTTGGAAAAACAAAAGAGCTCTCCCAACAACAAATCCCTCTGTAGCTTTGAGACTCAAAACGGATTATAAAGCGCATTTACCGGCTCGAAGCGATTCAGGAGCAACTTTGCTACTGTTTTTTAATTTTTAATTTTGGTGCAGATCTTCAGTCACCACCTGGCAGCCTTCTCAACATCTTCAGGCTTTGAACATAAAAGGATCCGCACACGGTCAGTAAACGATAACTGAAATAAGGCGAGATTTGCTTTCTTTTGAGGGTTATATAATTATTTTAACAAACAGCTACTCCTCTCTGGCTTTATCCACTTAGGATTCAAATATATCTTTTGAAAGATGTGGCTGGGGTGGATATTTTTAAGTTTATTTAATGAAACGTTTGACTTCTGCACCTTTTTCTTATTTTATTTTTTTAAATGGCAATAATCTGATGTTGGTGAGAATTATGTATGCCCAGGGTGACATCCTGCTATCTGTGCTTGATCAATTCATAATTAATATTAAAACTATACTGCAAAAATCTTCTTTTTTTTAACTATATGCATTCTAAAAGCTTTTCAGTGTTTTTTCTATCTAGGGATGTGTTATTTGCTGTTGTTTGGTCTGCTACAGAGGTTTTAATACAGCTGTAGGTGGAAACAGCTACTGATATCTGTGATGCTTTCTCAAAACAGATCGGATTGCATCCCTGTAACGGACTAAAGGGGTGAGGAAGAAGAGAGAGACAGTGAGGAGGGGGGAGGTCTGCATGATGTTTGCCTTCCTTGAAGGTGAGATTATCTATTAACAGCTTGTGGCGGAAAATACGGTTCAGACAGCCACTCTCTGGAGGAATGATTGTACATAGCATAAGGACTGCACTGGGACCAGTGCTGAACAGCATGATGACTCCAGCTAACTCATCAGATGTGGCATAAGATGGGAGACCATGATTCACATTTGTCTAGAAATGTTTTTATCCACACATAACAGAGGAACCTGCAGACCACATAACTGAAACCTGAAATTAGGTTTTTGCAAGGAGTTCCTGCCTTTTTGGATTCTGATTTTGGTGTTTTGCTTTCTTTTCTTTTTTTATTGTTGTCGATGAATGGATTTTAATGAGGACCAAGGGACACCAGTACAGTAAGCCTTACAGTCGAGAGATTTGCATACATCTCTGCTACCTTTTGGCTGTGGCTTTTGTTTCCGCCTGGAGAACAGCATGGATCTGTCCCAGGACCACCTGTCAGACTGGAGCTCAGTGCAGCCCAGCTTCTCTCCGCTGCTGCAGTACGACGGCTCTCAGGAAAGACTCAACCACACCTACAGCTTCCACAGCTCTGTAATGCTGACCTCCACCTTCAGTTCTGCCACTGCCTCCCTCCATCAACCTCTGCCTTCTCTGCTCCCCTCCTCTCTCATTCCTTACTCATCCCTCATCTCCTCCCCTTTATTCTCCACCACTTCAGCCTCATCCTCATCCTCTCATCCTGTCTACCAACCCTCCTCCTTTCCTTTGTCCCTGTCCACCTTTCCTTTGAAAGACTTGGCCAACCTGGAGAACATGCTGCTCTGGACTCTCCACGAGCCCAGCACAATCGCTCTGACCATCATGTACTGTCTGTCTTTCATTTTGGGATTTATTGGGAACTTAATGTCCCTGCGCGTCCTCACCAACAGGCGGAGCCGGCAGCTAGCTGGTGTCAGCGCCACTCGCAGTCTGCTGGTGAACCTGGCGGTGTGTGACCTGGCTGTGGTGTGTGTGTGCATGCCCATCACCCTGGGAAGTCAGATCTACACCGCCTGGGTGTACGGCGACCTCCTTTGTCGGGCGGTGCCCTTCACGCAGGCTGTTTCAGTCTCAGCCAGTGTGTTAACGCTGACTGTGATCAGTGTGAATCGCTACTACAGTGTTCGATCACCACTGCGAGCTCGCTCTATGTTTACCCGCCGTCGAATCTTGGCGACTGTCGCCGTGGTGTGGACAGTGTCTTCGATCATGTGCGCACCTATTGCAGTGATGAACCAGCGGCGGGAGATCAGCTTTGAGACATTTGCCATCTTGGTCTGTGAGGAGAGGTGGCCTCAGCATCGCCTTAAACAGGGGTAAGTTCAGTCAAACTGTACCAGTATCAACAAGTCTAGGATCTATTCTCTGCAGATCCTTCGCTCTCCATCACATTTTCAGATCCTTTGTTCACTTACAAACCAGAGAATCAACCATGATGCAGCTTGACACACCAAGCTTACACTGAGCAATTAGGTGCCGTTGAGCCATGGTCCCGTTAAATGGTCATCCATCACCAGTAGGTTTTGTCCAGCCCCGTTGGCAGTAATTGGCTCTTAATGGCCAATTGAGCATGTGGAACTGGAAGACACTGTCAATGAAAAAGAGCTCTCTGATTGGCTGATTAACCCAGTGAATCGGCGATTTCACCCATTGAAATCGTTTTCTCCTTCTCTGTTTTTCCCAGTCAGAAAAAAAGACCACAGACTAACAAAACCAGTGCAAAGCAAACTAACTTTACGGGGCTAGTTGCAACTTTTTGCCAGACATATTTTTAATTGATATTTTGATGAAATAATAAGCCTTTTTAATTAGGTAGGTCTTTCTGTCATAACTGCACATAACTTACGTGCACGTCTTTGCAACGTGAGGGAACTTGAGGCGAAGCTCAACATGTAGTCAGTTGGTGTTTGCCTGTGCTGGTTTGGTGTGTTTGGTCCCTTTAGATTCTCGTACAGGAACCCACTTGCTATTAAAACCTGTGAGGTTCTTCAATGCTGTGCTTGAAGCTCAGACTGTCAACTTCAGTAATATTTAGTACTTCAAACACAGTTTTAGTGACAGGCTTTTGTTCCTTTTTTATCCTGCGCAGAATTTCCCTATTTTGGTTTCCTTAATCATGTCAAGTGTCTCAGAATGACTGCTATTGTGTTCACTTAGTAGTTTTCTGTATATGCCATTATAACTTAATTTTGTGTCAGCCATCTTGCAACTTAGTGCTACAAAGTGTTAGAAATAGTGTTGAGATACCATCAAACCTAATCCCATTGGGAGTTCTAAGACGGCACTGCTGTCATATTGATCCTTGTGTCTTGTTGATGAAAACAAGAGCAAATGTAATAGTCTTGAAAGGAACCCATTGTGTTCCTGATAACTATACTTACACTGCAATCCATAACTTGAAATGAAGCATGCTGTCATTGTAATAAAAATATCCTTGACTCATCAGGCATATCTAAATAGCAGAGGATGGAGAGCATCTTTAGTGTTTCATCAAATACTGTATACAGATGGATATAATAGATATATTTGAATTAAAAGGGAATTAAATCAGTGTCTCATTTTTAATTATTTAACTTTTCTTCCACAGATATAATGTGCTGCTGTTTGTGATGCTCTACTGCCTGCCAGTAACCTTTAACCTCACCATAGGCTTCCTAACTGGCAGAAGGCTTTGGGGTGGAAAAAAATCTACTTTTGCAGATCTCGACCCTCGCAGTGAAGCTCTGCATGCCTCACGCCTAAAGACGCGCCAGAAGATCGCCAAGATGGTTGTGTGTCTTGTGCTGCTGTTTGCAGTGTCCTGGCTGCCACTCTACTTGGTTGACCTTTGGATCGACTGCGAGCAAAGACCGCCGTCTTGGCTCCTGCAGACACGGCCATTTGCCCAGTGGCTAGGCCTGACAAACTCCAGCCTTAACCCCATTTGTTACTGTTTCATAGGGGATTTGTACCGCTCAGCTAAAGTGATACGGACGCGATACTACCAGAAAGTCTCCGCTATCTTCGGCTCCTCCTCATTCTCCAGCTCAGCTGCCGTGATGTCTCCTACTGCAGTGATTACAGACACCAAAGTGACTGCTGCTGAGCGGCACCATATTTCTGCCGCTGCTGTGGCAGCGTCTGCATCCATCGTTGCAATCCCCAGGCTGTTGAGCTTGGCTAGAGGACAGGGACTTGGGCGGAAGATCGGAGACAGTTCAGACAGCCAAGCAGGATCCGACCACAGTATCTCAGACTGGTGTCGGTCCAGTCCCAGTGTGTGTGACAGCTCCTTATTCCCCTGCCAGCTCCACACACTACAGCATTCTATACAAACAGCTGACTTTCTGCCCACAAGAAGACACTCTGTGATGGAGAACGTAGGATCATTACCTTTAAGAATGGAGTCTGTGGACATAGACGTGCTGCCTTTGAGGAGGCATTCGGGGGACAGAATATATGGTCTGTCAGCTGATAAGAGAGACATCATTACCATGGGCAGAGACACTCTCTGTTACTCTGGGCAGCACAGAAGCAAAACATCACAAACCTACTATCTGGTAGGAGATGGGCAGGATGAAACAACCGATATGACCAGCCTGTGAAAGCTGCAGATTATCTGAAGAATCAGCACAGAGAATTTTTTCTTGTCTGTCCCACAGGCAGTAAAAACTAAAACAGCTCCTGATTTAGTTTGCGGTTGACAGTGTGGGTTTATCCCTTGCAAAAGCCATTTTTTGTCTTGAGGATAAACTGGATTGGTTGACACACTCCTTCCTTTTCTGTATAGTATTCTCTCAGTATCATCAAAAGCAAGGGGATTCAGGATCAACGTTCACACCAATGCAATCAGGTTTTT
The DNA here is from genome assembly GCF_031162955.1 of Sander vitreus. Taxonomy (NCBI): domain Eukaryota; kingdom Metazoa; phylum Chordata; class Actinopteri; order Perciformes; family Percidae; genus Sander; species Sander vitreus. The sequence continues at coordinate 8,765,367 of NC_135856.1, read as the reverse complement.
GAAGGCAGATGGAGGGAGTAGTGATGGAGTGAAGCCTGCAGGCGAAGATCTGGGGTTTGTTTAGCCACGGGCTAGAAAGCCAGTTAACAGCCAGAAGCACTGATTAAAGCTGTGCACCATTACATGCTAGTCATATCATAAGGGATTTAGCTGCTAGTCACAGTCGTGTCTGCTTAAGTCAAATACCCAGCAGGGCGCATATGTGTGATTAGTTTTGTTTACTTTATGTTATTCTCGTTCTTTTTTATTGCTTTGCTAATGCAGGGACATACTGTATTAGAGCTTCTGACAGGTATTTACAGGATAATGTCACCATCAGTGTGTGGAGTCTGTGAAAAATGTGTACCGTAGCAGCAGTTGTTCACTTGTGCAGTCATGCCGTTGATTTGCAGGGAATATGAGACTTGAACTTGCAATACAATGTATGGTTTTGTTTTGCACATAACAACTCTGTGATATTGCTATTAGGTATAAAAAATAACTTTTAAGGCTCATCAGATTTTTTAAAGGCCCAATATGTAATATATTTACTGTAATAAATCCAAAAATGACCCCCAATGCGTCATCAGATATTAAGGAAACATGCTAAGTTGAAATACTATCTTTTCCGACAACAATGATAATGCCGGTATTTTCTCCTTTCCATTCCGTGATGGAATTTCTGTTTGTATTTTGGCCTGTTTGTTGTTATCAACTGCCCAGTTTGACAGCCAGGCCGGGTTCTAAAAAAGATTGTCTGAAATAAGCCCAAAACAACCAGGTTTACTTAATTCAGAGAGGATTTAAAGGGTCAGTTCACCCAAAAAACATTTTCTTACATGCCTTATGTGGTTTCTAATCATGGAGAAAGTTTTGGTTTAATTTGGCCTGGTGTTGCTTTTCTGATGCCACCCCAATATATGTCATTTTGGAGAACATCATTTTGTTTATGGTGCTAATAGGATATAATGATTACATTTTAAGAAATCAACTGAAGTGTGTTATTCCAGAATCAGTGTCCTGGACTCATAATTAGGGCTGTCAAACGATAAAATGTTCTTAATTGCGATTAATCGTTGAATTTCTATAGTTAATTATGGAACTATGGAAATTCAACGATTAATCGCATGTTTTATCACATGATTAAATTCTATTATTTTGCATTTCAGAACTGTTTTTAAGTACATATTAACAATGGAAAGCAATTATTACCAGTGTATCTTGATTGGGAATCAAATGAATGCAAAGAAAATGACTTGATTTTAAGATTTGTATTTGTTTATTATATTTTATATTTAATCTAGTCACACATTTGAATCTAGAGTCAATATTAAGGTTGGGTATTGTTTGGTTTGGATACCGGTACTAAAGCGGTACTTTTAAAACGGTACCGGTGCCTTAACGGTACCTGAACTTTTTAAGAAAGTTAAAAAAAGAAGGGTACTAAACAGTTGGCGACATTAAAGAATGGCTTGTTTATTGCTGAGGCCATATCGTCAAAATTAAATGTTTAATAATAATGTAATAACTATAACAATAACTTATTTCACTAGTAAATAGCTGTTGAATGACAAAAACAACCACCAGATGGGAAAAGGCCATTTAACAACAACTATGAATGCACCACGAGGCTGTAAATTACCAGTTTCATTGAACGCACCGTCTGTGTTTTTCTGACAACGGCAGCTGCAGATTGTTACATCCTGGTGTTGAATCCTCTACAGTGAAATACAGACAAACTTTACACCGTTTAGCGTTAGATGTCAGCATTTTAACCATGTTTAATCCAGCAACTAGCTAGCTAGCAGTAGGCTAATGTTAGCTGCTGCTAAGTGTAGTGTTAACTAGCGTCACATGCAGCAATATTTCTGTTGCCTGTAACGTCTGTTTCAGAGCATCAGAGAGAAGCGCAGACATATCAGTGGCACCAGAATGAGGCACCGAAATCCGCGTTTCTATTCCTGCAGCAGCAGGATGTGTTACGAGGAAGTACGGCAAAATAGTAGCCTGTTAGGTACGACGCCAAGCCGAGTGAAGTGAAAATAAATTAATAAATGGCGGCATGCGATTAATGCGATTAAAAAAAAAAACTAACACGTTATGCTCGACCCTTAATCGCATCGCGTTTAACACGTTAATGCTGACAGCCCTACTCATAATCAATGGATATTTCATTTTTACCTAAACATTCATGACACTGTGTTCATATTGGCTGTTTTCTGCTTGGTGGATGTGGGGGTTATTTTACCCCAACCATCAGTAGTATATCATATAATATAATAATGCTTGCTTTTGGGGGAATTACTAGAATTGTTGGGTCTTTATAAATTATACAGTGTGGTCTAGACCTACTCTATCTGTAAAGTGTCTCGAGATAACTCTTGTTATGATTTGATACTATTGAATTGAATTGAATAGTGAATGAGATATCCATTTTTTGTCAACAGTGGAATAGTGGTTGCAAGGAGCAGTTAATGTTTTTCATGCCGATTGAAGAAATATGCCACTTAAGGGTGCCTCGTGGATTTTTCTTTTAATCCAAGTCAACAAAACACATTGAGTCTTTGAAGCCTAACAAATTTTACCTTGCACGGCAGCTGAATTCTCATTATATCACGAGATCTTGCGAGAATTGTGGGATCACGAGATCACACAAAAATCCATCTTGTCAGGCTTCAACTTTTTGTGTCTGAAGTGAACCATAAGCGGTTCAGACCAATCAGTGTCCTGTAAGGAGCTACTGGCACACTTTAGGTGTGTGACGACCGTGACTCCAGGCCTATTTATGGGATCTGTAACTAGGATATCAATGTTAATGCTATAATTTGGATGATACTTGGAACCCTGTCAACAGGACTATTTCTTCCTTTTAGGGTAGTAAAAATGGTATTGTATTCAGCCGCAGACATCTCAAAACCAAGACAAATTTAAGCCAAAACTGCATGTCTAGATACTACTAAAGGTCAGACAAAATGTTTACAGTTTGGGTGAGCTGACCCTTAATATTTTTATTAGGGCTGTCAATCGGTTAAAAAAGGTAATCTAATTAATTACATACTCTGTGATTAATTAATCGAAATTAATCGCATACATAGTTAACGGTGCCTGAACCGATACTTTTTAAGAAAGTAAAAAAAGAAAAGAAAAAAAAGGGTACTAAACAACAGTTGGTGACATTAAAGAACGGCTTGTTTATTGCTAAGGCCATATGGTCAAAATTAAATGTTTAATAATAATGTATAACAATAACAATAACTTATTTCACTAGTAAATTGAACGACAAAAACAACCACCAGATGGTAAAGGACATTTACAATAACTTCAAATGCACCACGACGCTGTAGTTTACCAGTTTCATTGTCTGTGTTGTTTCTCCGACGGCAGCTGCAGACTGTTACATCCCGGTGTTGAATCCTCTACAGTAAAACACAGTCAACTTTACAACGTTTAGCGTTAGCTGTCAGCATTGTAACCGTGTTTAATCCAGCTGCTATCTAGCGGTAGGCTAACGTTAGCTGCTGTTGAGTATAGTGTTAACTAGCGTCACATGCAGCTGGGTTTGTGTTGCCGGTATCATCTGTTTCAGAGCAGACGAGAGAAGTGCAGACATATCAGTGGCACCAGATTTCGGTAGCCAGGGTTGGCAGGAAGAAGATTTTTACAAGTAAATGTTCCAATTAATGATCCAGGCAGAACATTCTTGTCTCCCTCCTTCATTTTACAGTCCAATGGTGGCTAGAACGGCTCCGGGTCAAACGTCAATATGGAATGGATTAATCTGCGTTATTTTTTCTCAGATTAATTAAAGTTTTAGTATTTAATAACAGAAGAGTTTTGGCCAAACCAGCACATGCCTTGATGAGCAAAGGACTGAAACAGGGTGCCGAAATATCTTTAAAGGTTAAAGAAATAAAAACACACACACACACACACACACACACACACACACACACACACACACACACACACACACACACACACACACACACACACAGACACACAGATGCATGCACAACAACAAAATCTAATCTACCCTCGGGCTGCTTCCAGTTGTGTGCAAGACAGAGGTGGTGAATAGCATGAACTGCTGTGACATCAAGCTGCTAATCACACTCCTGACCTCGCAGCTAAAGGGAAGAGGTGCAACACTCAAGGCATCAAACTGTGTTGAAACTGTCCTATTTATATCATTGGATAAGGTTGCGTCGTACTTTAGAAAATCTCAATGACATTACGCTGTGACTGTCTTTCATCTGTCCTCTCTTTACTTTCATCTACCTCTCTCTCTTTCTTAGTGTTGCACTGTGTTAATCGAGGGCATGTGTACCTAATAATGTGCATTTGGTGTTTAATTAAAAAAGCTAAAAGTCTGTCTGTGGTCACCTGTAACTCTGACTGAAACATCCTAGGATTTGTACAGATTATAAAGAGCCTGCAACACAGCCTTCAGTTTGAGGATTTTTACAAGTTGTCTTTTACTAATAGAGACGTAATAAATGGGGGGAGGCGGAAATAGATAGATAAAAGTTTTTCTCAGTTGTGGGATCCTTTTGTCCAATCTTCTCTTGTTCCCTCAGGGTTGATTAAATGTTAATTGGATCTGGATTTAGTTATGAGTAGCTCTCATTCCTTCCTATCAAATGAGTTACAAAGAAGTTGAAGGAGGGAGAGACTCAAAGACAGTCTCATCAAATTTGTGATATGGACATCGCACCACCATGAATTTAATCAGTGATTGTAGAACAAGTTGTGCATGCTTATTTTTACTTGTTCATCATGTAGAAAACGTAGCTAACATATTCCTGGTACTAAAAAAACAACTTTAGTGAAGGTTTGTATTAAGTTTAGGCACGGCGCAAGTTGCATTACACAAAAAGCCCCTTCAACAATTTCTTCTGTTATGCTATTATTTATATATTGTTGTTGTACTGTATATATTGTTTTGGGCATTTACTAAAATTACTGATACATTTTTTTCACATTTTGTTGTTTTGCAATTCATATTTGTCATATAATCCATAAAATATTTTTCTTTTAGTATGATGAAGTATCTCTTGTTTGATGAAATTTCAGCATGCCAGTTTCCAACTGCATGTCATTTATAAATAATACAGGAACCTGAGCCCACTGCAGAAATCCCTGTTTGTGAATTGCTATCTGGTTTTTGAAGCACTCACAAGGATGTGATGAGCACACATGCACGCACGCACACACGCACGCACGCACACACACACACACACACACACACACACACACACACACACACACACACACACACACACACACATATTTGGGTATCCCAGGGACTCATGATAAGGCATTTCAACACATGATTGCTTTCATTTCTTCAGACATCGAGATCTTTTTTTCTCCACATACTCTCATTAATCTGTATTTTTCTTTGCACTCTCTTAAAAGGTCTCTCACCACTTCTCTGCTTCTCCTTTCCATTTTGGATTTCAGATCTCCTTTCTCCTGGCATCATTGCTGCACCAAAGGACAAAGGAAAAAGGACAGCAGGCTAAAATAGCCAGTTTTTTTTTTTCCCTCTTGCTTCTTTCATTACCATCCTTATATTTCCTTTTTTGACAACAAGACAAGGGCCATTTAACATAGAGCATACCCAGAAGGGTGCAATGCATACTAAAGGCACAGAAACAGTGAACTAAAAATGCTGTGAAATAATATGCATAATAGTGAGACCACTGCTCCAAAGCCAAAAACACCACTTATATTTGACGAGGTTAATTACAAATGTTCTGCTGTTGACATAACGTAAATAAACATTAATAGCAGACAGTGAAATGTGTCCTCCCCTGAAAAATGACTGCATAAGTCGTTTGTACAATCAGCAATTACTGTATAACCGAAATGTACATCGTCAATTTAGTGTCAGTGTCTTACAAAATTATGGAAAGGATCCCTATAGAGAAAACTGTTTTTAAAGGTCTTTGTTTAACCAGAAACAGCTGTCGCTAAACGAACCAGACTCCATTTTAAAAAACAATACTTTTAGCGTGTATCGAGCCAACATATTTTTATATCAGTTTTTTCAACACAAACTAGAGTTGTGATTGTTGGAAAAGTGGTAAAACAAACCAAAACGGCTTTTCATAGTTTTATTTTGTGTCTGTCGACTTTTAATTAAATGTAATATACGATGATAAAGTTACTGTTTATTTACATGGAGTCTGGTGGGTTTAGCGAGTGCAATTTCGTGGCTGTTTTAATGTTTTTAAAAAGGATCTTACTCTTTAACAGAAAGGTCGACCTCCTTAGAAATCCTTTCCATAATGTTGTTAGATACAGACGGCCCTATCTTGCACCTGGCGCAGCGCAGCGCATAGCATAGCCCGACGTGAGTGTCTTTGCTAGTTTAAGACCGACGCAGTTGTCAATTTCCCGTCCAGCGCCCGCGTCGTTTAAATAGCCAATGCACCTGCACCCATCTGTGCGCCCATAGGCGTGCTGGTCTTACAGGGAGGTGTGTTCAGGTGAATTCTTGGCGTATTGCTATCTTGAGGCAGCGGGAAGTGATCGCACCATTGACCAACAAAAACCTGGTCTAAAGTCAATAGCGCAGCATTCATTGTTATTTTAACAGCAAATTAGTAAAATGCGCCTAGCCTTATGCACAGCGCACGCACACTATGCTTGTTACACACACACAGGGAAGCGCAGCAGCACTTAAACATGCAAAAGATTACAAATAAAAATATTACGGTGCAAATCTGCCATCATAATAACAACACGCTAAGGTACAAACGCGCCTGGCTTTTAAAGGGAATGGGAGATGACACTCTGATTGGTTTATTGCATGTTACGCCCAAAACACACCTATGAATTAATGAAGACACTAAGTACAACCCTTTTGAACCATGCGCCCGGCGCACGGACCCTTTTTTCCGCTGTCAAACTAGCAAAAGTGGATTTGGACACGCCCTAAATGCACCTGCGCCATGCATGCGCTTAGATCGTTAAAATACGGCCCTTAGAATATTAATCTGTTGGTCTTCCATCAGTCACTTAGACACAAAAACATAGGAAAAAAGGGATTAGGTTGAAAAATAAACGAAGTTACGTCACGTAGACTGTCACAGTAATGTATACCTACTCAAATATAAATGAAAAAACACACAAATGCAATACAGTGACAAAAACATTGCCATTTATTTCCAAAATGCAGTATTTTTGTTTTTCATGTATCCCCTTTCCATATCCAAGAGGAGAAAACCAGGAAACCGTGCAGTAAGATAAAGGGTTTACTGTACAAAAATTACAAATAAAAGTGACTAATTCTTTCAAAGCTCTAATCACAAAAAGACAAAAACACATGCTGCCTCCTATTTTGGTCTGGCCACAGCACCTTATCTACCTCTAGCTCTTGCTTCACCGTTGAATTTCAGAACAGGAGAGCTCATGTGTGGCTTTATACTGCTAAAGCTCTGATTGTGCACAATTCAGCAACTAGTGTTTACACCTGTGTGAAGTGGGTGTTGCCAATTGGTATATAGATATTGGCATTGTGATTGGTGTTGCTTTCCAAAGGGACTACAGCGATTTGAATTTTGTGCCAACTATCTGCCAATGTAGACAACTGTGTGTAGTGTTTTGCAAAAAGTGTGATACAGAATTGGACACTGACTGTTGCAGGAATTGTGCTTGCAATTTTGCAGACTTGGTTTAGGGATTTGGTACATGAGTTTCAGGTTTTGGTGATAGTGTTTCAAGTTCCAATTTTGGTGTGCAAACAATTGGGAAAAATTGTAAAACTTATTTTTAGTCCGACCAAAAGTTCCAAAAGCCAAAGATAGTTGGTAATAATTTGTCTATCAATCCACTAATTGATCAACTGTTTAATTGTTTTAGCTCTATTCTTAAGGGTCAAAATATTGGCACTTGCAGTGTTGATAGCGAGAGAGTTTACTTTTAAAAATAAGGCATCAAATATTTAAATATCTGTGTTTTTGTCTCAAGCTGAAGTGACTGTTCCCCTCAAACATTTCACATTTTAGGACAGCGCCCTGTTATTCACAGCTCACAGTTATTGGTACTCAGTTGCCCAGGGAAACTAGATACTGCATTGTCTGTCGACCACCTATTTGGTTCTGTTGTCCCTGTTGGTTTTAGTTTTCACACTCACTCTTACAACAAAGCAAATGCTGCTGTGGTATTGATTTACTCCATTGGATAAAGTAAAGGGAAAATAAAAATAGCAGTGCTGACACTGAGTGAGACAGCTGAGTCACCAGACTTATCGAGAACTTCATCCATCCTCCAGATGCACAGCAGGCTGATAAACTCGGCAGGACGGTGAAAGGAGATATAAATACAGTACATGCTGGAAAAACGTTAAACACTATTTAATACTTTTTCAAAAAAAAAGACTGTTCTTTCTTCCCTCAATCGCATCATCTCCAAATTTAATCAGCCACGACCGAGACACTAGAGATCTGAGCAGACGAGCAGGAGGTCACCACTCTACCAAATGTGATTTAGCCAAATAATCAGACGATATTATCCTGCTATATTTAGAAAGCTAACGTAAGTCTGGCACAGTTAAAATCTTACATATTTATAAAATTATTTTATAAAAATGTGTGTATACAGTGTGTGTACAGAGTGTGCGTATGTGTTTACAGAGTGAGGGAAGTGTCAAATGTGTTTAACCATATTGATATCACTTTTTCATTTCTAAAAAAAAGGGGTTATAATTACACAGGACTATTATCACTAATTATAAACAATTCAAATATGGAAAGCATTCTGTCTGCCCTGGCTGGATGTCTGCCGTGCAGCCTGCTCTCTCTGTTGCAGCTTGTGATAATGGCCTCATGCATTTTTGAACAGTTCACGCTCAAGCGTGTGCATGCGATCGCCCAGCCAATGCCGATTTGCCTCCGATATTGGACTTTTGTCAGGGAGCTCCAAAAACTGTTGGCAAGCTACAGCTGTAGTAAGCAAATGCTGAGCCAAAACACACAATTTAGTTTCCCTCTGTGCCTGCAAACTAACTAATTTGGCAAATCTGGGAAGTTTTGGAGCTGAAGAGCTGTGATAGCATTTAACTTTTGAACTGTTATGGAGTCAGTTTTCGGCACCAGAAGGTCAGCGGTAGCCAATACTAATCCAGTGACAAATCAGCTAAGTGAATTCCCTCTTTTGTGTAACTAAATGGTAAACGTGACGAAGTGAGGATGCATCTAGAACCAAAAAATACTAAGAGTCCACAGCCGAAGGCAGAGAAGTAAAAGTTAAAAGTCAGGGGATCACAAAAGTCATTATGATTCATCCTCTGGGCACCATGGATATCTGTATCGGAAGGCATCACAATCCATCCAGTTGTTGAGATAGTTTAGTCTGGACCAAAGTGGTGGACCAAAAAGCCTACATTGCAATCCCTAGAGCCACACTGATAGCATGGCTAAAACACCATCAGACCTTTAAGCATGATGAGCCAAGATGGAAGCCTTTTTTTTTTTTAATCCCATGTGAGGAAAGTAAACTGCTTTATTTTTGCTCGGCCTGGCACTTTTCGGCTCTAGTTCTAAAGTATTTTTTGCAAACGTGCTGTAACTGAGCAATTAGAACAGTATATGTATTAATGAAACGCCAAACTCACACAGATTCAAGCATATTTGTATCGCTCACTTCTTTATTCTCTTCTTTCAACCGGTTGACATAAAACCAGATCTCTGTCACGCCTTCCAGCAACTCTCACTAATCACAGCTGAATGCAGGATCACTGTGAGGATATCTTAGATCTTAGTTAGAATGAAAATGAATGAAGTTGACTAGAGGCTATAGGTCAGACTTTCACCCGTCTCACAATCTTGTCTTCTAAAAATGACGTACATACTCAATGGCTTTACATAATACGTTTTTGAGGAAACTTAATAATTATACATGGAGGTGGTCCTATGTGTAGTCAGGTTTACACTAATTTTAACATTTTTGAGTTAGGGAAAGATTGGGTAAAGCTGTGGCTCACCAATCAGCCGACTGTTTAAATGGTCCAGTCGGATGATTGGTGAGCAGCTTTACCCAGCATCCCTGTAGTTACAGAGGATAGCTACCTCTATTTGTCACAAACATAGCTTTGTTCCTGCTATTGTCACTGAGCTGAACAAGCTGTAGCGATGTTTGCACATACTGTACATGACATGAGCATTGTTTAGTTTGGTTATAAACCTGCTTTTGTCTTGATTTTATTTGAGAGCATATTTATTTGAATGATTTTTATTTCACTTATTTATAGTTCTATCTCTCTCTCTTCTCTCTCCTGATTGGTGGAGCCTTGAGTATTTGCATTAGATTTTGAATACTTGTATCAGTTTTTAGTATGTTTTCATAGTTTTTCTGATGCAAAACAAATATACATACATACTGGTACAAGTAACATAACCTGAACCTGATTGTGTTTTAAATTAAATATATATTGAAAAAATAAACACATCTTGTCCCATGTCACTAATGATTTTCAAAAATCTTTCTCTAAAATAACAAAACAAATGAAAAACCTTTTTTTTTCTTCTGTATTTCGCTGATCACTAATTAATTCACTCGTGAGCAATTTTCCTATTATGTTGAGTAAATAATTTGTAATGCCTTGCGGCACTACATTTTCTGAACACAACAGAAAGTATTTGCTGTTGCAAATTACAACGTTTAAGTCTAGTCTAACTTTTAGGAGACAGGATTGCCCTGCAAATATTCACTCTGCCTCTTTATCATTTCAACTGAACAGACAAATTCGGCTGGAAAAAGATTTGGAGGTCAGTGTTCAGCTGCTAAATCACAGGGTGTGCCAATCTGTCTTTTGATTGAAATGGACGAGCAATTGGTTCGGGAGATGTTCAATCACCTTAGGTAAATCTGATTGCAGTCTCTAAGGGCGATTTCACAGCCTGTGCAATTGCAAAATTGCAGGTGACAAAGGTGCCTCAAAAGATCAAAAAGACCAAATTTTGGTCCGATCAAAAGAGGTGGTCTCCGTTCCGGACTAAACTGAACCATGGTTCGGTTCATTTGCAGTATGAAAACACTTTTTGGATGGTTCGGACTTTCGGACCAATTACAGGAAGCTCTGGCAGGCTATCTTGGTGTTATAAGACCGGGTAAGCTCCTTTAAGGAGCAGCTCAGTGCTTAGCTTGTAGCCTACGTGAGAGAGAGAGTGTGCAGACAGCTGTCGGCTATCAGAGCAGAATATGAATCAGCAATTTACTTGTTAAGTGGTAGGCCTCGTAAATGTACAGTGTAGGTTTTCGTTTGTCTCTGAATAAATGCTCCAGAAAGAAAGTTCCCGTGTCTTGCTTCTCAATATCACAACAAAACAAAAAGAGCCTCGGCAGGAGGGGAGAGCAGCAGTCAGTTGACAAAACTCCGACACAGTCAAGTATAGATCTTTAGTGCGCTTGCATAACTGCAGTGTGAAACCAAGACTTACTGGATCAAAATAATGTGACAAAAACATGAACCTTGGTCCGGACTTTTAGGTGTGAAAACGCCCTAAAAACCCCACTTGCAGCATTCCTTACACCACAGGTCCAGAGTGGTTTGAAAGCTTCTCAGTTACCGGCCATGACATGGACTAACTGCTGTCACGTATGTCCCACAAAAAATGCACTTTAAAGGCATACTATGTAACTTTTCCCTCTTCGGTCCCCCTACAGGTTGTCTCATTGGAACTACAGCTCGCGCGGCTGTAGTTCCAATGAGACAACCTAATAGGGGGACCGAAGCGGTGGGACGCGCAAGCTGTAGTTCCAATGAGACAACCTGTAGGTGGACAGAAGAGGGAAAAGTTACATAGTATGCCTTTAAAGGAGAGGTCTGTTTTGTTTTTCCTCTACTGTTCATATGATTGAATTGAGCCAAGACCTCTGCAGTGAAAACTGCGAGTGTATTCAGCGTATTCAAGTACCTTGAGCTTTACAGACGCACACTGGAAATTCTTTATAATTTTGACCATGAAAATGATTTAGATTTTATAACTTGAGTGGTAGATACTTCTGCACTGTAATTATCTTTCTTTTTTTATCTATCTTTCACACTTTTTAGGGGAGTTTTTCCTCATCTGAGTGTCAAAGGACAGAGGGTGTTGTATGCTGTACCTGTAAACACCCCTGATGTATACATTTATAAATAAAAATGACTTGACTTTCTCACATCATTTTCACATTTCCCTTTTCTTGCACACGCTGTCAAGCTTCATCCGAAACTGATCTGTGCATTAGACCAGAACAGAGCCAACAGTCAAATCTTAAGCTTTTGTTGCTCTTTCATTTATAGTCTGCACACATGAGCCCTCAGTGAGCTTGACTAGTGTCAAATGATTTCATGGAGCGTACTAAACAAACTACTATACAGAGGACGGAAGTGCATGCATCAGCGCACACACACACACACACACACACACACACACACACACACACACACACACACACACACACACACACACACACACACTGGGAGTGTTATTCTGAGAGTAGCAGATAAGCTTTTCTTGAAATGCAACAACCAAGATGGGAACTGTGCATTTGTCAGTTTGTCTGTTTTTGTGTGTGTGTGTGTGTGTGTGTGTGTGTGTGTGCGCATATATCTGTGCTTGTGTCTGAGGACCCAGGGGCTGCTATGAATGATAAAAAAGTGTTCTTTATTCTAACGCTTCATAGTTTGTCTTTGTAGATAGACTCAGTCACCGTAGCCTGAAGTCAAGGGCAGTGCTCCCCAGATGGCGGAGGCTCTGTCAGTAAGCTGGTGTGTGTCGTCCTCATCACCGATTTCCAATACTCAATAACCAGATTTTCTGAATTGGCGCCGAAAGAAAAAGCCAACCTGGTGAGACTGGCTTAGTGATGGAACTGGAGTCAATCCCCATAATACAGTAATTTAACTGTAATATGGAGACAAATGAGCTCCAGAAATAGCTATTTCCTGTTATTCAGCTGAAAAGCGAGTGAGGAATATTTTCCTGCAGCAGTAATTCAGTAACACTGGCTCTGTGATTCAAGGACTGTGATAGTGATTTAAATTAACATTACAGTTAATTTTGGTGTGGTGATCCAAAATATAGCAAGTTTTTACTGATATTGTCTCTTTCAACAGCCCACATTTTGAACAGTATGTGGTGGTTCTCAGCTACAGTGGTTTCGTTCTGCGAGGCCCTGACACAATCCCAGTTGTCAAGATTGAATATTTACCTATTAACCTAAACACTGGAAGAACATTGGGAAAGGTTGTGATGACTAAACAGCAAGTCTTAGGCCTCCTGCACACTGCCTGTGTGGCGTGACCCTACCTTTCTGTTACGTGTCAGTTGCGTAGCGGCTGCGTGGCGTTTTCTGTCTTTGCACACCAGAAACGTGTCTGACGCGGCGCTGCTGCTGCTAGCCTTGTCTGTACACATGTATGTTTCCCATTGATAAAATGAAATAATATACATTATACTGATTTGATTACAGCAAAGACAACGTCGGCAGTATTGATGGCAAAATAGGCTACAGAATATTTTGTTCTGTATTGACAGGTGCAATATTTGAGAATCAATAATTATTATTATTTCATTTTTTTTTATTACATTTATATTTGCATTTATGTCAAAACCTAGATACTTAGGAATAACCTAAGAGCCCTTAAAGTTGTTTCACTGTCCTGTCTGGTTGAAAGTTTCAAGTCTGTTTTACCCCTGGCCACACCCAGTGTCACAGTGGGATGTGGTCAAAAGTGTGCTTTGCTGCATCTGTAAACACACCAAACAGTGATGTCATAGGGTCCTAGACAGGGTGACTAGATGTCCCGAAAAAATTCAGGACAGTCCCCAATTACGAGTTGTATCCCAAATCCTCCAAAGTCTTTTTTGTCCCGAAAATCAGACTACATTCGCGATTGAATTAGTTACAGCCTATTAAAACTATGAATACTGATCGAAACATTATTTCGGGTGTTGCCCACAGAGGGCAGTGATATGCTTGTAGCCTACATGTATTATGGCTGTTGTAGTGTTTTTTTAACCATAGTAGTGCTGCAACTTCAACAGCACTTTGCTATGATAAACAACCATGCATAGCTATGACGTTACATTTAAACCTTTACAGAGGGAAATTAAACCATCCATTGCTGACATGGACCTGGTGAACATCCAACCAAAAAGCTAAAATGTTAGTGCAGGTACTGGAAGGAGTGAAAAGGGAAATACCTGTGGACCATTTCTGCTACATTATGGACTTTATAAACTTGATTAAGTTTTTTTATTATTTCTAGAAGAAGGAAAAAAAAGATTTCCTGTATATGACATCTCCTGCCAGGGAACAGCAACACTAAATTGCCAGTAGAAGTGCTGTAATAGTGAATTTGTCTGTCTACATGTGTGTCAGTCCTGTGGTACAACAGTGACATGTCTCACCTCTTGCCCAGTGTGATAGCACTTGATAGCACCCGGAATGAAACATCATTGATACAGACTAGTCTCTAGTAGAAGAAGGCAATATGTGCCCTGACGCAAACCAGCAGTATAAGGAAGCTGGCTGCACCCTCTATAAGCAGCTCTATAATTCATTTGGACTGTAGCCAGCTTTGGAAAATGGTAAGGAAATCCTTATAAAGGTGGCTGGAATGGTCCTGGCCTGGGTTCAATACTACCAGCCCTCTGGCACACCTGCAGCAGTAATCCTTGCAGAGAGCTCCTGACAACACATCGCTGTTCAGAAAAGCGATGACAGCTACATGTTTCTGTCTCTCCCCTCTAGTCCTCGCATCTTTCTCCCTAAGGCAGCATTCAGACCAAAAATAGCACTTTGAAAAATCACAACAGCCTGTGCTGTTGCTTGTGTGTTGCTGTGGGTGAGAAAAGGAAACAAACTAGGAAGGCTTATCAGAGGAAGAGACAACAATTTGTACAAGTTGTGTGTGTGTCAGGATTTTACACATCTGGAGAGTAATTACAGCAGAAATAATTGTCTCCATCAAGACGCTTGCGTAGAAAAACATGAAAGTAATACATCTTTCTGTGTTGTGGATTTGTGTTGCTGATAGGACATTTGACTGCATTGTGGCAAAAGTTGAGGCGAGTTCAACTGGTTTGCCAGACAACCATGCATTGTTCTGCCCTCTATGTCAGCACTCCTGCTGCGCCAGTACAGTGGGTTTTGTTGGCTTTGTTGTTTTGAAGCATTGCTAATGTTTGTCTGCAGCCTTTGTTCATTTCATCCTTCTTCTTGTTGTTTCATATTCACACTGGCCATGCACACGCCTGCAAAGCACTGCTGGCAATGAAGCCAGCTTAGCCAACAGATGTCTATTCCATCTATTGATGGAGGTAGCCAGGTTTTTTGGGTGGCCGGTATATTAACACTTTTTCCTTGTATAGCTTAACCTTTGCTTATTCAAGGGAGTACACTGACACCTGTGTATTAGGGGTGTGAATCTTCACTGGTCTCAAGATTCAATTCAATTACGATTATCCTGTCAACGATTCGAATCGATTCAATATCATTTCATTTCATTTCAAACCTTTATTTAAAACTCGGGGCCCATCGAGGGAGACCCTCATTTTCAATGGGGCCGAGTGCACAGCATGCATTTCAGCAAATTACACAGTCCCTCCAGGATTTCGCGATGTCGTGCCAATTCACACAAATTCAACCACTCACCGCAAATTTGGTGCGATTCGCAATTTTGACCAATCACCGCAACTTTTCCGCACATTTGACCAATAACCTGAAGTTTCCCGCGACTTCAACCAATCACAGCAGTCCCACGTGCACTCTGAGAGCCAATGACCAATCGGGAGTGAGAACGGGTTGATCATTTCCTTGTTTTTGATATGAAGACGAGACGTGTGTGTGTGACTCATTTACCAACAAAACGTACAGCCAAAGACCGCGCAAAACATTTCAGACCGTCCGATACATTTTAACATCAATGTAGACTTTAACGATTTAAAAGTCGCTGAAGTTGCTGCTGTTTCCATCCTGGCTGTCGGCTCTCTGCAGCGGGTGGGGCTACTGCTCCGTAACCCCCACGACGGACGCTTGCACACACACAAACACACACAGAGACACACACACACACAAACAACACACACACGGTGGATGCAGGAGAAAAAGGAGATGAGACGACACGATGACCTAAATTGAGGACAGCAACGCTCGTTATTGTAAGTGCAATGGTAAGTTAAAGTCAGTACTTTATCAAACCGTATGAATGTGTGTCCCAGGCCAGAATAGGAAAATAACAAACAATGTAAAAATCAACAAGCAACTGACACATATGTTCAAATTTGATTGATTCAATAAATTATTATTTTTTGTCTTAAATCCACCAGCCATTTTCATATTATACCAACATTTACAGCATCCTGAGCCTTTTTGGTACGATTACTAGGAAATCTCAGCCCAGTTTCCTTTTTATTTTTAAAGAACTATACAAAAAAAACTTTTATGCAACTTTCACTGTCTCCCGCAACTTCATTGCAACAAACATACAAAAGACATTGCAACTTTTTTCGCAATTTTTTACAAAAGCTCCCGTGAAATCAGGCATTTTGGGCCGCAACAATCTCAAAAAAAGGCAGCGAAATCCTGGAGGGACTGATTACATTACAATACTGTATCATGATGCATCCCGATGCGTCCCCTCCTCAATATTATTATATATTGCTACTAGAGATGCACCGATTACAACTTTCTAGGCCGATTCCGATTTCCGATTTTCTTTGAGTTAGGCCAGCCGATACCGATTTCATTTTTTCTAACCACTTTACAGCACACACAAATATTTATTTTCTATCTTTTCTTTAATAGAAAATGTTACATTTTGCATAGAACATAGAAAATGTTTTAAATAGATAATTGATCGCTATAAAATACAACTATATAAATTACTCCTGGTGTGGGAAATTAACACACATCTAAAGTGCAATGTTATGGAAGAACCATTTCCTTCTTTTCACATCCAATATCCAACTAAACAAATGTGATATATTTAGCAAACTAAACTTCTGTATGTATGAAAACAGGGAAAACAGGTAATGGCAATAAAATAATATAAAAATAACAAATAAAAATAAAATAAATATAGCCTTAATGCAGTATAAAGATATTTCTCAAAACACACACACAGGCCTGTTTGAACGTCAACAGTAACGTTACCTAAACAGCGTGTAGTTCCTTTTTTAGCAAGTTTTGCTTTATGTGTCATTGTTATCTGCTAACGTTAGCTACCGACGGTTACCTCGGAACAATCCAGCAAATAGACGGTAGGTTACCCTAGAGTGCTGTTACCTGAAACAGATGATTTAACGTCACCGCTCATTTTACACACAGTTTAACAACAAAACTAAACTCTTTAAAGATTACTATGTTTTTAATGTTGGTTTTAAGCGGTATGCACCCCCACTAACCTGGAAAGCGTTTTAAACAGTAACGGTAATACAGCGTGTCGGAGGAATACAGCGTCTCTTTTTTTTGTCTCCTACAGCTGACTGTTCGAGCCGTGTATAATTACGACTTTATCGACATTTCATAAACAGCTGATTGAGCGGCGGTGCGCCGCTGCTACATGCATGCATAGCTACCTGCATGTGCACGTGTGGTGTTGCTGTTCCGCGATGTAAATCATGCGGCGCCCGAGTGCATTTGACCGGCATGAAATCGGCATGTGTCAGTCTGACCGGCAGGCCTGCGTGAAAATCGGCCAATTCCGGTCACCGGCCGGTCAATCGGTGCATCTCTAATTGCTACATATGGTTTTCATTGACAAATTCAAGCAGTCAGATATATATGAACTCCCCTTTTTATTGTATCTGCTCTTGAAAAAGACACTTCCTGAATGTAGCGGAGTCTGAACACAGCAGACAGAGAACAGACAAAAGGCAAAAACAAAAAAAGCAGCATCCAGAAAATCACTGATGCAGAATCGTCCAATGCAATGATTCATTTCAATGGCCCTACTGTGTATAGATTCAGACCGTGGCATCATACCCAAAGCTCCCAAACATACGTATGTTATTCCCTCCATCATGCTTTCTGCACCCATCACTTTTTCATTGTCCTTGTCTTCTATATATGTATTTCACCCTGCTTTCATTATAACAATCTTTCATTACAAAAATTGTATTATTATCTTATTATAAGCTCTTACAAAACTGCTTAATTAACTTCACTGACGTCATTCATACTTGAATTTAATTTCATTTAACTTTAATTTAACAATTACCCTCATTTATTGTGCTCGGTGTTACTGCTGCTGGGCATGTAAGGTATTTGTGTGTGCATATGCGAAGGAGATATTGGACCATATCTCAACAAAATGAACAAAGCACCTTAATACACACAGATCACTATCAACAGGATGGAGTTGGTTTTATTGTTTATACTGTACTTTTTTTGTCTGAGCTCTTTTCAGGGATTTTTTCCTCAGGCCAAAACTTCTTGTTCACTCGTAATGCATGTTATACAAACAACTTTGATGATATGAAGAAGTGAACTCCTGGGGTCTGGGCACTCCATATGAATAGCAGAGTATATTGGAGTAGACACGGGCACTGAACCATGAATGAATACCCTTCTCCTCTTTTGGAGTTTGAAGCAAACTGTAACTTGAGAGGAGAAACATCACGTTATTTCTCTTACAAATGAAATGTTGAATTAATTAACATATTTTTGGTTTTACCTTACATCCTACACTATCATATGGGGGTTTCATTACTTTCACTACATTTAGTGTAAATGTGTTTGGTCAGGTGCCATCACCCCAGCAAAGAATAATGCACCGGCTACTACAGACTGGTAAAAAATGTTCACCAGCCTGTTGCACACACTGAAGGATCTGAGTCTCCTCAGTAAGAACAGTCTGCTCTGGCCCTTCCTGAAGAGAGCATCATGAAATGAGACCAGTCTAGTTTTTCATTGATTACATAGACAAACACAAGCAACAAGCTTTCCATGCCAGATTTAAGCCCTGGAAATCAGAAGCACATCTTTGACCACTGATTTCCCAGGAAGCTCCAACAATAGTGAGGTATAATTGAGTTTTTTTTTTTTGAGTGGGATGTTATGGTAGACTCACATAAAGTAATTAAATTATAATAATCAATCCTCTTTTATATTTTTAGTTAACAACATTGAGGTAATTTCATACTTCAGTGAGTCTCTGCATTAATCCTTCCAATGTGTTTGCTATAGGAGCAATTGTGATTGCTTGTAATCCTGTATTAGAATATTTAGCAGTCTTTGAAGTGACGGGAGTACAAAATAATTACTGTGAGAAGGAAGGAAAGTAGAAACAGTTGGCAATAAGCGGAACATATCCTATGGTAAAATTAACTAATGTAGACAATGACCATCTTGAACAGGAATTTTCTAAGAGGCTGGCTTGAAGTGAATTGGCTTTTATTCAAACCAATCTCCTAAAGCTTTTCACAGCTGGCAACCTGCCTGCAGCTCCGTCATCTCTCGGTTCTTTATTTAGAAATAACAACCTTTGTGTTAGGAAAACTTCAGTAGTTTGTCCACCACAGCAGTTTTTTATATTTCTGCTTCCGTGCTATTTGCACATATATGAATTAGGTAATATGCAAATGAGCCTCACTGCAAAAACGAGATAAGCACTTATAGCCAGATGCAGTTATAGTGAAAGTATTAGTGTCTTCAGAGAGTTGGTGGTAATGAAAAGGTGTCCTCCCCTTGAATGACATCTTCTTTTACAGTCTGATGCGTTTAAAAAAAAACAAAAAAACAACAACTGCCAGGGGCGTAGCACAAAATTCAGGGCCCCGTAGAAAAATAATTGTCTATGTGCCCCTCCCCGCATCCATAGCTATTCATTCAAGCATCTTTTTGGGCCCTCCTCACATGAGGCCCCAAAAGGCAGATAGCAGGTGCATGTGATGCACAATTCATGATGCTATCAGCGGCCGCAATCCATTTTTTGGGGCTGGGCAGGAAGCACACAATTAGTTTATTACAGTTTTTTTGTTGTTGTTAAAAACATGGCTGCTGCAGCTTGAAACATACATACAAGGAATTTACACAATTTACAGGAAGACAGAAATACAGCTGAACAAGTATGACAAGCTAAACAAAGATTCATTTTGACAGTTAAGTTAAAAGAACACTGAAAATTCTGCTTATTAAACAGACATAAACACAGTTTATACATTACTGATTGTTTTATATGGCTGCTCCATTGTCCAGATAACGCTAAAAAGCATAAGCTGGGTATCTCTCTCTCTCTCTCT
This sequence comes from Sander vitreus, assembly GCF_031162955.1. NCBI lineage: Eukaryota > Metazoa > Chordata > Actinopteri > Perciformes > Percidae > Sander > Sander vitreus. Next base: position 8,745,148 of record NC_135856.1, on the reverse strand, counting down.
CTCTCTCTTTCCCTCTCTCTCTCTCCCTCTCTCTCTCTCTCACTCTCACTCTCTCTCTCTCTCTCTCTCTCTCTCTCTCTCTCTCACACACTCTCTCTCTCTCTCTCTCTCACACTCTCTCTCTCTCTCTCTCTCTCTCTCTCACACACACTCTCTCTCTGTCTCTCTCGCCATTGCAATTGCTCTTGGGGGGGAATTGTTGGGTCTCTGTAAATTATAGAGTGGTCTAGACCTACTCTATCTGTAAAATGATTTGACATTATAAAATGAAATATAATTAAACCGAGTTTACAGCACAGCTAAAATAAAGACTGACTGACAAAGATGAATCTGCAATTAAACTCAAAAAACAGGAAGTAAGGACATTAAATACATGAATACATTGCAATGCATTACATCTTAGAGATAAATGGCTTTTCAATGAGACAAAAGGAAGCTTGGAATAACTAGACAATCTATAAACTCAGTGAGTGAAATTCATTTTCTAGTTTAATCAGACACACAGTTTGTTTCAGTGCTCTCCATGACCTTTCAGTTTGTCAATAATAGCATGGCTTCTTGTTGTTTTCACATCCACAGCTTGTTCCGCTGCCTCCGAGTGGCCTGAAAATCAGCTTTAGATAAATACTGCTTTAGATATATACATTTTATGAAAATTATTAATTATAAGTCATCATTTATAATGATATATCTGCTGTTTTATTGCATTATGCTGTTGTAATTGATTATGATGGATCACATTTTTTAAACCGTTGGAAAGTTAAATCTATAACAATATATCATACTTTATGAGCTCAGCAAAGGTTTTGTATGTAAAATCTTTAATCTACAGCTGCCTATTTTCGGTGTTTGGTGTCTTAAGCCCCCAACGTCGTCTTCCAGGCAGCGCTGCCTGGAAGGCACTAGGATAAGGCAATGGTTAGGGTTAAGGTTAGGGTTAGGTACGCTGGCCCTGAAGTGCAAATCACAACAGCAAATAGAAAAACGCAACAGCAAATCATAAAACACAACGGCAAATAGGAAAACACGATGACAAATAGGAAAACACGACGGCAAATAAGAAAACACGACGGCAAATAGGAAAACACGACGGCAAATATGAAAACACGACGGCAAATAGGAAAACACGACGGCAAATATGAAACATCGACGGGTAGAAAACACGACTGCAAACATGAAAACACCCACGGCAAATAGGAAACACGACGCAAATATGAAAACACGATTGCAAATATGAAAAACATCGACGGCAAATAAATACTCATTGAAGAATAGGAAAACATGACGGTAATATGAAAAAACACAACAGCAAATAGGAAAAACAAACAGCATTAACTTACCGGAAAGGGTAGGGCCTATCTAGCAGAGGACTTGATCCTCCTGGAAAGGACAGACGGACTGTCTCTCTGTTAAAAAAAAGTAGAGCTTTTCCGTGTTTTTCACCTTCCTTTCCTGTTAAAAAAAGACAGATGTCCGTCTGTCCAATCAGGAGGGTCCATCCTACTAGATAGGCCCTACCTTTCCTGTAGAAGCAATGCCATTGTGTTTTCATAGTGTTTTCTATATTTAAGGTCGTGTTTCATATTTTTACTGTCGTGTTTTCATTTGCTGTCATGTTTTCGTTATCTGGTCTGTTTTCATATTTACTGTCAGAGCCATATTTGCTGTCGTGTTTTCATATTTGCTGTCGTGTTTTCCTATTTGCTGTCGTGTTTTCATATTTGCTGTCGTGTTTTCCTATTTGCCGTTGTGATTTGCACTTCAGGGCCACCGTAGTTAGGTGCCTTGTAGGCGGCGGTCGCAGAGCTGCCTTGAAGTCGATGTTGGGGGCTTAAAACACCATTGAGCCCTATTTTCTCTGAACTGTAGTAGAGTAGAACTATATAGTGGCATGAAATGGAAATACAAGTAAAGCACAAGTACCTTCATTTTGTACTTGAGTACAGTACTTGGTGAATGCATTTAGTTTCATTTCACCATTGCATAGACTTCACGTGTGTCTATGCAACTTCATCTCTTCTTGGATGTATTGTAGAGAGCGAGGATGAGTAACCCAGCATGCCGTTTGCCAGTGTAACAGTTATAATAGGGGTCTTCTCTCAATACACTACACAGTGTGTATGTAACACACTACTAATACATATTGTATGTCCCATAGTTCTCAAGAGCTCATACTCAACTCTACACTTCCTTGTGTGAAGAAGATCAGCTGAACGATTCTCAAGATATGCAAATGACACACACACACACACACACACACACACACACACACACACACACACACACACACACACACACACACACAGACAAAGGTTCCTTGCTTTATAGTTCATCCAGTGTGTCGATGAACTGCTTGAAAAGACTTCAAACTGACGCAGAATACATAATACATATTATGTCAAAAGTTATTATTAACTTTTCAATATTTGTTATGTTAATACATTACTCTTTCACACTGTCACCACCTATCTTAGTTTGACCAGCTCCCTTTGAGTATTCATTGTTTGAAGTACAGAGGGCGACTGCTGACAGGACCATTGAGGACAGATTTTAAAAGCTGGCTGCCAGAAATTATCAGTGAGGAAATAATGGCCTGAACTTTCTGACTAAAGAGAACAGAAGCCGAATGTGGATTTGTGTGTGAATCAGTGTGTGTTTTTGACACATTTAGACAGGAAAGTCATGAAACTCCGACACACATACACCCCTCTGCTAATGTTAGAGGCCTTTTATGTGAGATAGGTCAATATATCAGACAAGGTTTCTTATACTTCTCTGATTTATGTTTCCCTTTTCTCTCTTTTTCAGATTCAAAGACAAAACCGTTTCTGACACTGAACTGATGCTTTGTATTTACAGTCTTATAAATATAGACTATAAACATAGCAATATAATACAAATATGAGCTGGGAATATTTCATCTTTTGTCATCATAATTGCTTTCTAGATTAGTTTGTGAAATTGTGACCTATAATAACATATTGTGACAATTCTGTGCTATTTATAGGCTAATAAACTTCAGCGCCTCCTATGCCCTATACAATACGCGCTTGTACTGTATGGGATTATTTGTTTTGCTTTTGACTTAGATTGACTTTATACTTTTCTATTTTATCAGCTAATTAGTAAACAGTGAAGCAAAAAGTGCCGCTCATTGCAACTTAATGTGTAGCCACAGACCATGTATTCCATAATGTGCTGTCATATTGTAATGTCCTGATAGGTCATAATTAATTGTCAACAGGCGAGAAGATGAAAATGCACTAAACTGGATGAATGAATAAATGAATCAATGTGAGACATGAAACACAAACTTTTAAATCTTTCTGTTCTTACGTTTACTGTCACACTATGAGGCTGAAGTTTGAACCAAACCAGGAAATAAAATATTTTTTTGTATTTTGGTATAGAGACAAGTTAACTAAAAACCACAAATCAACTTCATGACTTCATGGTGGCACTGTAGGAAACAGGGGACCACCAAAGTCATTAGGATACATTTTCCAGGAACCATGTATGTTTGTCATCCACCCTATGTTGAGATATTTAGTATTTGAGGAAAAAAATAGTTGTTCTTTTAAGATGATTTTTGTTGTTGGCTTTTTCACATTTTTTAATTAGATAGAGACAGTGGATAGACAGGAAAGTAGGGAGGGAGAGCGAGAGGGGATGACACACAGCAAAGGGCCACAGGTCGGATTTCATCCCGGGCCGCTGCAAAGGACTCCGCACACTCTACTGGGTGAGCTTGAGGTCCCCCTAAGGATAAGTAACGTCAAGCGACCACTAAAATCAGCAGGATTCATCCCATAATCTGGCCATTAGTTGTTCACATATTTCAGTCTGGACCACAGTGGTGCACAGACAATGACTTTGCCGTCCCAAGAATCACACCACTAGCACCACACACACATGCACACACGCACACACGCACGCACACACACGCACGCACGCACGTACGCACGCACGCACACACGCACGCATGCACGTCTGACCCAAATACTTCCAGCCTTCAAATGATGCAGAACTATCACCATTTATCATTGCTTCCAGCTTCTCCCTTTCCTCTGACAAGGAGGATAATGAGAAAGTTGGAAATCATCATCAGTGTTTTGATAGAAAAGGGAGAGGGAGGAGAATGTTGGGACACAAAAAGGACATATTTCATTTGTTGGGTTTTTTGGTGTGCGTGTATGAGCCCTGAAGAGAAACTGTCGTCCACTGAAGCTCTCATCACTCCCACGTGCTGGAATGGGTCGATGATTAATAAATCCACCGTTGGCCGTTAAAAGTGGTACATTGCTCAGAAATAAAGCCACATACACACACTCACAAAATGACAGCAACACACACGACAATAGGTAACTTACATTTTTCTATTAATGACTTAGATGCACTGCATGGACTTGACTCGATTGCAATAAAGGACTAAATGTAGAAACCTTTTTAGAATTTCTTAAAGTTAGAGTCTTAAAGCTGCACTAATCAATATTTTGATTATGACTATGTAATGTGAAATGGAACAGTGATGGATTTACTGTGAATTATAATCCAACTCTGCAGTTCCTTTCAGCGTTATGGAGCGTTTTAGCATCTTTCAGCTCATTAGTTATTGTTTAGCTGCCCACAAATTTACTGCTTCGGTTCAGTCTCACCACTCACACTCACACACACACACTGTTTCCAGAAGCAGGCAGTTCTTTTCACTGACAAAGCTCTAATAATCCAATGTGCACTACCTGCTCAACACCAAACAGACAAGCACAGACACAACTAGGCAGATATTTCCCTCAGGAGTTGGTGGAGACCAAAAACAGAGCAAAAGGAGAGTGAATATTGGACACACAACTCTAAATTCATTCAACCTTTATTTATACGCGAGAGATCATTGAGTGGCAGCCCTCATTTACAATGACATCGAGTTACAAATACAAAGAAAAAAAACACAGAGAAGGAAGCAACACCATCATAAGAACATAGAAAGACACTAAAACTTTTCCGAAAAGGAAAAACAATGTGATAAATAGATCAGGACAACCCGCACTATGTAAAGCAATTACAAGTAGAAGTTTTGAGGTCCAAAATCAGATTTCTAAAACGTCGAAAAGGCACAAGTGAGTGGATTTTTAAGGAAGGGCTGTATTATTTTTCAAAGAGTCAGGTGCACTAAAGTTAAAAGCTGTTTTTCCAAGTTCAGACCGAGCTCGTGGAACATGAAGTAAATGTCCCTCTGAATGACAAAGTAGTTCTGTAAGGTAAGATGGTAGTTTTCCAACAAGGGTCCTATAGACAAAGAGATACCAGTGAGTATCACGTCTCTCTTGGAGAGAAGACCACCCAACTCTGTCATATAGTCTCTCTTTGCCAGACCTTCCTCCACAGCACTGCGGAGGAGGGTCTGGCTAGTCCACACAGCATTCTGGGATGGAAGAAAAACGTGCTCTGGTTAACTGGCATTTCTTTAAACCAATCACAATCGTCATGGGCGGCGCTAAACGCAGGACAGAGCCACAGTGCCGCTGCAAAATAATCTCGGGAAGGAACTTTTTTTTGTGAAACGTGTACGTTCAAAAGTTGTTTTAGTCATGCAACAGAAAACTCCAACAGATAGTCTACCTAGCTGTCTCCATTTACACTGCAGAGATCTGAGGAGCAGTAGTTAACCATAGTCCTCATAAATCGACCGGAGTTTAGAATGCCAACATAAAGAAAGCGGACGGTGGCGTACATCTGGCAGAATTTTCAGCGGCAACGGAGCGTCGTGGATATAGACTATATAAAATACAGTGATGTGTACCATAGACATTACTGGTTATAACTCTATCTATAAATCACATCACCATAGTCCAAGACTGACAAGAAAAGTGCTTCAACAACCCTTTTCCTACAAAACATGAGAAAGATGCTTTTGTTTCTGTATAAATAGCCAACTTTTCAGTCAAGAGATTATCAATGTGACATTTAAATGAGAGCTTTTGGTCAGTCCAAATGCCATATATTTATATTCTGTGACTCTCTCAATCGGACCACTCACAGTGGAAATATTAAGGTTACCATGATCTACATCTCTGGCTCTTGAAAATAGCATAAACTTTGTTTTACCAGTTCATTTGACAAATGTTTAGTATTTCAACATTAGGTCAAGATCAAACAGCTGAAAATATTAAGCTACTTTCACGGGTGATGGCTGATTTAAAGTATGGGTTTTAATTAAAATTGAATTTGTAATGTATGTAATGTGACAGAAAGGGCTAAAAGGATATAACTGGTTCACATTTTAACCCGACAAATGTAATAATACATTTCTTATCAAGCTTCACCTCTCTTTTTTCCCCTTTCCCTCCAGGCCTCACTCCAAACTGTGATTAATTACCTAACCAGGAGACACCAAATGCAAGTGGGAAGATGGATTATTCATTTGTATTACCACATATTTCTTGGCTCACAGTCTGACATGCATGTCAGCAAAGACAAAATACTGATCGAAATCATGATATTGATGTAAATTGGAATAATAATAGTGATCTTAATCTGTCTTTTTGATTTATTCCTCTCTTTTTTTGTGCTGTGATGTGTCTTGTACAGACAAAATCATCCACCAAAACATTGATTCATTTCAAATTAATTAATCAAACAGCTACTGGATCGTTGTGCTTTAATGTGCATCCAACTCCAGATGCTCTGTTATTATTCTTTCATTAAGGCTTTTTCATTCCCTTTGTGACCACAGCAGCTGTCTGCTACATACAAGTAATGGCTGTGCTCACTAACATGTGAAGTTTACTAACAAGGTAACGGTCTTCATCATGTGTGAAGGAGAAGAACAGAGAAAATCAGTGGGGCAGAGGTGTTGACTGATGAGCTGATCCCTCCCTCCCTGGAGTCAGTCCCTCCCATGGTAATCAGCCCCTCTTCCCTGTTGAGAGACTCTGAGAAATGCCAGCCTCTATCTGACTTGCACATACAGTAATCTAGCTAAAGCTATCAGATCTGCAAAGGTCAAGGTGAAAAGAGTCATTTTCTATGTGTTGTCACACAGATCACAGAGCACAGCGGGAGCAACTTTTTGAGGCTTCACTGATACCATGGAAAGTCCTTGCAAGTCTGTGTCTGTGTCCCACAATCACAGCTGTATGCCTCTCTCTCTCTCCCTCTCTCGCTCTTTCCCTGTCTCTCCCTCTCTCTCTCTCTCTCTCTCTCTCTCTCTCTCTCTCTCTCTCTCTCTCTCTCTCTCTCTCTCTCTCTCTCTCTCTCTCTCTCCCTCTCTCTGTCTCTCTCTCTCTCTCTCTCTCTCTCTCTCTCTCTCTCTCTCTCTCTCTCTCTCTCTCTCTCTCTCTCTCTCTCTCTCTCTCTCTCTCTCTCTCTCTCTCTCTCTCTCTGTCTCTCTCTCTCTCTCTCTCTCTCTCTCTCTCTCTCTGTCTCTCTCTCCCTCTCTCTGTCTCTCTCTCTCTCTCTCTCTCTCTCTCTCTCTCTCTCTCTCTCCCTCTCTCTCTCTCTCTCTCTCTCTCTCTCTCTCTCTCTCTCTCTCTCTCTCCCTCTCTCTCTCTCTCTCTCTCTCTCTCTCTCTCTCTCTCTCTCTCTCTCTCTCTCTCTCTCTCTCTCTGTCTCTCCCTCTCTCTCTCTCTCTCTCTCTCTCCCTCTCTCTCCCTCTCAATGATATGCTTCAGGTTTGTGTAGCCTGTCCTCTTTCCAGGTGACCTGTGTGGTTTAGGCTCTAGCTGTTTCTGTGCCTGACTTCCTCTCGGATCCATTTTTCTTGTCAGACAATTTTTGTCATTTGGATTGTCTATATTGTAACTTTAATATCTATTCTATTCTGCGTAAGAGGAATCCCTCCTCAGTTGCTCTTCCTGAGGTGTCTTTAATAAGTCCCTTGAGGCTGATTCTGATTTATGATATTGGGCTATATAAATAAAATTGACTTGACTTCTGAGTATTCAGTGTTAAGACTCTTTGAGACAGGAGAGAGTAATGTGAATGTACATTATGTTGTATCAGTGTATTAGCCTGACGTGGTCATACTCAGAACTTCCCAACCTCGAATGTTGTGGGCGGGGCTAAGTTCGGCTGGCATCCAGGCTATCAGTGTATTACATCTTGCTGTAAAATTGCTCATCAAATACCACATATAGAGGGGTCGGACTAAAATATCAGTTTGCCACCATTAACCTCTGTCAATATAAGTGGTAATTACCACAGATATGAATGTTGAAAGTCATCCAGAAGAAGTGACTTCAGAAGTAGGTACTGTAATTGTTGTTAGCTCCAAACTTGCAGATAGGCATTAACATACTGTAACTTTGTATGTGATACCACCGCCCTCCTTACTGCATGATCAAACATACTATCAGGTTATTTCTGTAAATGGGTAGAACTCTGATACCAGGAGAAAAACAAAGTTTGGTAAAAGTAAAGGTCGTAAATTGACAATGATCTAAACGACATCACAGTCGGCTGTCTCTGAGTATTTTAAAATGAAATGTTTCCTCACACATACTGTATGTATGTGTATATATGAAGCTCGGCATCATGGAAATAATACCAAACAAAGCTTGAAGCCATATAGACTTGTGGCGTTTTAAAGCAGGAGTTGTCAGTCTGATCAAAATCAGGAAGACTTTTGGTTGGTTTCTGACACTATTTTGATTCAATTATGTTTTAAATGCTTAGTTAATATTATCATCATCAGTCAGTAAAAACTGACAGCCTGAATTTATTTTATATAAATCTTCTAAATCATTCTTGCTCTTTCGTTTTTCATGGTGGGAATGCAGATGCTGACTGTTGCAAGTGTAACAGTACAAAATATTGTTTAAGCAAAAACACACTGAAGCTTGAAGAGGTTATCGTGTTCTCTTGATCGACGTATTTTTCAGGCAATCACTCGGCCATGGCAGTTGTTGTTTGCTTGTTTCAACTCAGCCAAGGCTCCACCATTTTGCATGAATTTGGCTTTCCTTATAATGCGCCCCAGTAGCCGAATGGTTGAGCTTCACGCATGTAACTTTCAATCTCCCTCGTTCGATCCTGTTGATGTCTCTTTGTCGCATGTCGCACCCCTCATGCAGCCGTCCAGTAAAAGCGAACAAAATGGAAACAAACACAAATGTAAAAAGGAAGTGTAACTGTCTAACCCTGCACACTCTGCATCTACTTGTTCTAAATTGGCAGATAAAATATCGTTGGTAGATATGGCTTCAGATTCTCTATTCTTGGAGAATCAGCCCCCAAATTAACCCATATCGTGTCAGATAATGCTTCCTGCAGAACTTCAGGAACAGACGTCAGGTCACAAACACTATATCCATTTGTCTATAGTCCCTGGTAACAACTCAGCACAGAGCAACACAAATTTATCAATTTACATCACGCTAGTCTGAATCTGTGCAGACTTTTTAGGGGCTTTACATTTTGGATATTGGCTTGTCAGTATGACTTTGTTGTATTTTGATTGGATTTATTATTTTAAAGGAGAGTATTATGGAAAATTAACATACAAGAAATCTTGTCTCGGGATATTTTTTACTGTTATACTGCTAGATTGGCCTTTCACAGTCAAATTTGAAAAAAAAAGAAAGAAAATACCCCCTTTAAATGTTTCTGCTGAGAAAGCAGGAACAGGGTTATAAGTGAACCTAAGAATAAGTGAGGTGCATCACTACAACATAGACAGCTGCTAAACAGATAGAATTGTGTTACACTAGGGTTATTGATGATGACATGATCCATTATTGACACTGTATATACTGGCATTCTAATCAGCCTTTAAAATCCAATGAGTGAAACTGCAGTATCAGCACATTACATTCACACCACACATCACTCAGAATGTAATTTATCCATGTATCTGCTTATCTGACTGTTGGTTGCAGCTCTTTTTCCACATCTTGCTCTCTGTCTGCCCCACTTATCTCCATTACTCTCTATACACCTCTTGTGACCTTTCCTACTCCATCTGTTCATTTGTTTTCTCTCTTTCCATCCCACCTTCTTGGTACTCCCTTCAGGCCTCCTTTCTCTCCTCCCACTGTGTGCCTTTCATATTCTTACTCTCCTTTCCTTTACCTGACTCACCTGTAGCACATCTTGATGCATTTTTATGTTCATGTGTCAATCAAGCCACCCATACACACACACACACACACACACACACACACACACACACACACACACACACACACACACACACACACACACACACACACACACACACACACACACACACACACACACACACACACACACACACACACACACACACACACACCTATCTTTGACAACACACCAAGTGAGTCCCAATGGATTGCTATTGGGTAGATTTGAAAACAGGTGAGTGACGGAAGTTCATGGATTATTATTATTATTATTATTATTATTATTATTATTATTATTATTATTATTCTGTAGTTCTGCCCTGCGGACTGCAGGAATGTTCTGGATGATGTGAAACCCCAGTGGGGAAAGAATTCAGAAAATCATGTCACACACATCCCCTCCCAATCGTGACTGCTTCACTGAGTTTGCTTATTTTATTAATTAGTAAATGTGATTTATTTTTAATTTCTTCTCTGATAGTTGTTTCTTTATGCATCATCAGGTGCCTCTGCATGCGTCCCTCTTGCCCGCTGTGTGTGTGTGTGTGTGTGTGTGTGTGTGTGTGTGTGTGTGTGTGTGTGTTTGTGCATGTGCATGTGAGCATGCACGTCACCCATAAGCTAATATTGTTAATTAAGTATTCCCTAGGGCTCTTGAGAGCACAGGAAGCCTGAATCACCTATTGACTCTGTCCTCCTTCATTAGAAGAATATAAAATCACTGCTTTATTGATTCCTCTCTTTAACCTTTGCCTCATTTGATCTCTAACATTGTTTTCTGTCCCTCTCTGCGCTTTTTTCTGCAATTTCCTTCTTTTGTCTCCCATTTCTGTCTTCCTTTCTTACCATTCCTACCTATCTTGTATCTCCACATTATGGACCCATCATGACTGCAAACTCCACTTTGCTCCCTCTTATGTATTTAACATCCTTTTTTCCCTCCTTATTGGCCATTTTCCTCCTCTGCCTTGCCCTCACAGATTTACAGTGAAGTTACAATAGTTCCTGAAGCAACACATCCATCCTGTGTCTGGATGACTTTGGCGTGACCTCTCTGAGACACATGATCTGACTGACTTCATTTCTATTTCAGGTCCTCTGCCCAGCACACAGCACGACACAGCAGCTCCCACAAGGGTTTTTTCTGCATCACAAAGATGTCAGGACTCAAAAATCTAAAAAGTAATTTTCATAAACGTGAAGTTTCACAGTTCACAACTAACAGACATGAATGTGAGCATCGTCTGGAAATAAAAAGACTATTCAGATGCACTGAAGCAATGAAATAAATATGCAAAAAGCTTAATGGTGTGTAGTAACTGTTTTTAATGACTTTACTACATCACGCATTTATATGGAACTAAGCTTTAGGAGCTTTTCCATCTTTACTCTCCTCCCTGTTATTCGGAGATCGACACTTTTTGACTGGCAAGATGGCGGCGAGCGGAAAAACAAACTGCTAAAGTGAGTTGTTCAAAACCTTTCTTTTTAGTAAACTCTGTGTACACAAACAATGTTCTCAATGCTGGAGTTCATGTGTAGAGTGTAGGTGATACTTCGATCAAAGTTTCATGTTGTGTCGAGCCTTCTTAGTGTTTTAAAAATGTTGATTTTGATGTGATCATAGTAGTGCCCCTAGCACTCCCATTCAAAAGGCCATTTGACCGAAAACAAAAATATGGTCAATCTTAAAAGTGGCGCTTCCGTCCTAATTATGCTTTTAAACGAAAGTCTGACTCGGTTACATTCAGACACAAAAGACCCTAGGTTGCATTTTGGCGAGAGTTACGCTTTAAGATGACTGTTGATTCTAAAAACCTTTTATATGGCTATTTGAATCAACAGGTTTTTAGTTTTCACCATTCTGAACTTAATTGATAAAATGCAAAAGTCAACAGAAGACAAGGTAACAACATTGTGTATAGATTAATATAGGTTAGATGTCGACTGCCAAACCCTTTACAATTGATAGAAAACTGGAGTATTTATGTTTGTGGTGATGTCTACATGCTGTGCCTGGAAAAGACGAAAAGCCACTGAATGTAAGATGGCTTTTTGTGAGCTGCTTTCATTTTACAACAGATGGCAATGAAGGGCACATCTGCAGGCACTTCTGCTGATTTACTTCCTGTGGTGTGTGTGTGTGTGTGTGTGTGTGTGTGTGTGTGTGTGTGTGTGTGTGTGTGTGTGTGTAAATGTGAATGTGCATATGAATGTGTGTGGCTTTTTTTGTACATTTACGTCATCCTACAGAGATTGCTGCATTTGGGCCAACCTCAGGAGGGCGAGGGCAGGCGGAGATGGCGAGGAGGGCGACAGAATACCCAAGAAAGAGGGTGGAGTGACTGAGTCAGACGGTGATAGATAAAGAAAGACATCGGGGGAAATAATGTCACTAAGATAATCTTGTCTCCCTTTCTAGGACCCCAAGAAAGGGAGACAAGAGCGGCAGGAGGGGCAAGGGGTGTGAGGACAGCGGACCGAAACAGGTGAACACTCTTGGGGGTTGAAGGGATGAAAAAGAAAGAGACAGTGACAGAGAGAAGGGGAGCTCTCATGTCACTCTGAAGAGGACAATGTCTTCTGTCTGACCTTTTCAGGCAATTATGCACCTCTCCACCCTCTCCCTCTTGGAGCTCACCCTGCCCTCTGTGTCTCCGTCTAGCTTTTATTTAATGTTGTCCATCTCTTTTCTTGCATAAATATTGGTGAGGGAGGGTATCGGATGTCCCTCAACCTTCCGCTTTCTTTGTGTTGACATTCTAAACTCCGGTCAATACGGGAAACATCCTCCGAGCTAGAAACGTCAATCAAATTATATTTATCTTTTTTCTGAGTAAAATTCTCGTCACACACTCGACAGCCAATTTAATTCCAGAGCTCGCCTCCCTATGTGCACATTCCAGCAAAACAAGTTCCTTCTGGAGGCTATTTTGCAGAAACCCTTAGCGCCGTCCAAGCTTTAGTGTCTGTTACAAGCCATTGCCAAATGAGTTAATACAAAGCTGATTAAGATCTCCACAAAACTCTCTCTGTATTTCTCAGTATGGCTATGTTCAGAAACTGGTGTTGTCAAGTGAAGATAATTACCTCTTCTGAAGAGTCCATCTAATCCTCCGTGTCCTCCTTGGCCACTATCTAGCGTGGAGGACGGGTGCGAGTGGTGCCCGATCACGGAAGGCTTGTGTCATGTGGATGTGCCGTAAGTTTTGTTGTCATTACTTAGAATTCCTCATGGGGTAGACAGAAACTACGCACTATAGCTTTGAAAAAATGCCAATAAACCAGAGCATGCTTTTCTCCTATCCTGGAATGTTGTGTGGACTAGCCTGACCTTCCTCCTCAACGCTGTGAAGGTAGGTCTGGCAATGTGAGACCAGCTCTGACCTAGTTGACCTGGTGCTCTACACTGGGAAATTTGTGTGGTAATTTAGTAATTACATTACTTTTGCTGGATTAGACCCTCAGCTAATTCTTTTCCAGCGTCTACAGCTGCAAGTTTTAATGTCTTCTGTGTACTCTTATGTTTTCTCTGTTTATTTGGGTGGGACAGCAGATCAGTGTTTAATATTCTCATCCTACAGGTAAGGCCTTGGTCCTCTCTGAACCTTTTCCCTCCCTATGTCTACTCAAAGTGTCTGAGCCTTCTTGTTTCTTCCCACATCAAAATATATTAGTGTTTGCCAGGTAGCCATTGCTTCAGACCACAGCACTTACTTGTCCTAGAACTAGAGTTGGTCCTCGGACACTATGCTGTGGTTTTCAAATGCAGAGGACGAATTCCCTTGTGGGAATAAATGGAATATTTATGTAGAAGCATAGGCTATTGGATGCATAATAATCAGAGTAATTGTTGGTTACAAGGTTTAGTAACATAAGCTGTTAAATCAAGTTTGGATCAGGAGCATTATTTGTGGTAGTTTTTGCGATTCAATTAAACATGGATATTAATGCTTCTGGACATATTTGTGGCCCAAATGGTCTTATTTCATGTCACCTATGGCAATCAGCCTATACCTTGTTTGCCATCTTTAAAACTGCCATTAGTGCCACTTGGGCTTAAATGCCTAATGCTAGTGCCAAGTGAATGCCATCTGGCCAGATCAGTCTGCTAAGTAGGTACAATATTCATATCCACGCTTGCTGTTGACCAGTTCCCTCATCATCCTGTATAAAAATGTAAAAATGCAGACTGATGAACATAGCAGTGCTGCTCTCTGTGGGACAAACTATGCAACTACATGTTTTTAATGCCAGTAAAGTCACATAGGCCTACATCCTATACATACAGGCTGATGAGGAAAAAAACAATGAAAATACAACAACATTTTCCAGTATGTTCTGTTTTTATTTCCTTAATTTCATCATCTATCCGCCTAAAGGTAGATTCATACAGCTAGAGGCTAAATATGTGACTTGCCTCCTCATAAAAAGACATATACAGCCATAACAGCTGTTCATGACGTCTAAACCACTTACATAATTTTACCTTAATTCATTTTACTCATCCAATAACCTGTTAACGTGTTTAGTTATGTAAAACAACTGCTGTGAGGTTTAATTTCTCATAACCACCTGAAAGGTAAGTGTGCAACTGACACTATCGCGATACATCAAGAAGTCTCGCGATACTACACGCATCTCATTCGAGCTAAACTGGAGGGAGTTCTGTGCTGGGAGTATGCAATGTTGTGTGCAGCTAACTCGCTAGCAGAGTAAAGATAACTTATCTAGCTAACAGTTACGGCTAACCTGCTCCTCTTCACAAACAAGTCAGCTCTGAGGTGAGGATATATGTTTCCAAGCAAGACTGCTATAACGTAAAAGCTAGCTAGATGGTTATTTTAAGATTGTAAGCTGCATTCATTTACTACAGCACATTCCGAAAAACGTTAGCCGTAGAAACTAACACATCCAACTCTAACGTTAAATTTTACTAGCGTTAACTAACAGTTATGCCTAGCCTGCAGTTTAGTGACGAAAACAGCAGTTTAAACCGCTAGAGTAACGTTACCCGGACAGATGTACGTAATGTAACGTTAGCAACTAAACGTCAACGTAGCTTTTATTTTAAGCTTCTAGCTCAGCTTGGATAACGTCAACTTTAGCTAGTTGCTGTTTGTGTTGAGTGAGCAAGGAAGCTAATGTCAGTTAACGTTACTGTTCCATATCTATCTATCGATCTAATATTAGCTGACATAGCTAGCTGTGGTGTGTTGTTTCTAATACTGCAGTGCAGTAGCTAGCTATGCCTTTACTGACTCTTGCTCTTATGTCTGAACCTTCCATTTGTGCACTACAACACCAGTGACTCTCCAAATGGATTTAGAGGATGACACCACTGTGTTAACAACCTTGAAGTCCTTCAATTCCTTCATCAGCCACTCTAATGCTCCACAGAGGCTGTCAGAGCCCTCAGCGGGGAATGGAAACCTGCAGAGTCAGTACAAACGCAGCATGGAGGTAGGTATACAGAAACTGACGGTATCAACAGTAAGCTGTGTAAAGGGGATATTAACATGCAACCTTCTGCACTGATTGACTTGTTTTTCCCTTTAGTTGCTGGATGCAGCAGACAGAGTTCAGTCCAAGAATCGCTACCTTCAGTTGGACCAGGAGAAGAAGCAGATGGAGCTGAGTCACAAGCGAGCTCGATTTGAACTGGAGAAGGCTGCTTCTGACAGCGCACGAGACTTTGAGGTACAGGTCACAAACTCGTACGTATAATACAAATGAGTATATGGTGACAACGATTAACTCTAATATAAAGTTTCTGCACAGAATTAGTATGCAGCAATTCTTTCCTTACCGTTCTCTTACTGAGATAATGTCACATTAACTGATAAGCGTCAGAGAAGATTTTGGGTAAAACCTGTTTCTCACCCTTTTATGCTACAGCATGAGGTTGATCGGAACCAGGACCTCTTGGGGAAAATAAAAAAGTTGGAGGAGAGAGAGACTGATGCAGCTAAGAACTTATCGGAACAGGTGGAGGT
Organism: Sander vitreus; assembly: GCF_031162955.1. Classification (NCBI taxonomy): domain Eukaryota; kingdom Metazoa; phylum Chordata; class Actinopteri; order Perciformes; family Percidae; genus Sander; species Sander vitreus. The sequence goes on along the minus strand of NC_135856.1, from coordinate 8,729,058 downwards.
AAATTGCGCTCTGCGTCAGAACCTGAAGGGCCTGAACAGGAAACTGGAGGAGCGAGATACGAGACTGAACACTGCTAACCAGGTACACACAGACTCGCACACACACTTACTGCATTTGTTTCCTGGTCATGTCTCCTGTGTTATGTTGGCTTACTTCTGTAATCTTTTCCCAGACCATCAGTTCTTTGAAGGATGAGATCAGAGAGCTGAAGCAGAAGATTCAAAACCAAGACTCGACAACTTCTTCTCAAGCCCTCGAAAGGCAGGAACTGCAGGAACAGTTAGATTTACAACGCAGGTACAGACACATACTGAGAATACCAACTTGCCCAGTTCTGTTTCATGCTGAAATGCTGACCACACAGTTCTATCTCATTTGGTATTATAATCAGGAAGTATCAGGAAGTCTCTCAGCTTTGCCAAAGTCTCCAAGCTGCCCAGTCCTCGTGCTCAGAGCACATCATCAAGATAAAGGTATGTTACACTCAGTTGACCACACACTTGTCCGCCGTGCACAAACTGAGATCACAACATGCCCCTGTCCATGATTCAGAGGTGCACTATTTTAAAAAGTTAATCAGTAAAACAATAATATGATGATGATTTAAAAACTACATTCATATAATCTACATGCTGAAATGAAAGCAGGAACTGACACTGGTAATGTGTAAGATGAGTTGCGTGTTGCTTTCATCCCCCATTACTGAGCCTAATCCAGCAGAGTTGTAAATGCAGCAGTGTTCAAACACGCAGCTACTAAATCTGTTTGTACAAAGATGACAGTGAGTGGCTGGATGAGGACAGGTGAAAGACAAACCTGCACAGATGCAGACAGTCAGAAACCTAGATAATGTGAGGATGTTGTATAAAGTGAGTTGTATGTAAACATAATTTCCCAAATATGATTACAAGCTGTCTTGACTTACAACCAAGTGTTGTGTGCATGTAAACGCACTCAATGTCACATTTATAGTTTTATCGTTTTAATTGTCAGTTTTTTTTGTTTTCACTTCATATTTAATTTTCAAATTACATAATATTGGTTGAATCTTGTTTTATGTTTAAATATAAATATTTTGTGTATATGAGGTTATTTTTACACAAAAGGCAGAGCTTTTGCAGTGCACTGAATACACACGTGTTGTTGGTATTTCTTTTGGTTGATTTCTCTCGCCCTTTTTTTTTCTTTTTTGGCAGGAGTTGGAGAGGTGTCTCACCCTCCAGGAGCAAGACATCGCCATTGTGAAGACTATCAAGTCAGAGGCGGCCAAGGTTCCAGACCTGGAAAAGGAGTTGAAGTGCCTCAGAGAAGATAATGCCTTTCTCAGGTCAAATACATTTTTAAGTGTTTAATGCCTTTCAAATAGAACAGACAGGCTTTCATTTTTAAAGACTGCAGCCTAGTGCGACCCCACAGCGCTCAAAAAGTTTGCTTCGATCCTCTTGACATTTCAGTGTGACTTTGGGTCATCGTACCACACTAAGATAAGATAAAACGTTATTGTCTGTTCACACAGAAAATGTTCTTGCATCGTCTGCTCCAACAGTCAACAGATAACATTAAAAACACAAACCATAAAAAAACATCTGTATGTTCACCCAACAATGACACACACACACACACACACACACACACACACACACACACACACACACACACACACACACCAAATCTAAACAAATAATATTTATGATTGTCATGCTTGCAATCCCACAATGATACACAGATTACATGTCCGGGTGGGGAGATAGGGAGCTAGTGCAGTGCACACTAGGAGGCATTGGGTGACACAGGTGTCTTTTGAGGAGGGGAAGGTGGGAGAAAAGTTGTGCCACATGAGAAATCTAAACATTACTAAGAGTAATTGCAGAAGTACAGCATTCATCGTGTTTCCATGCCCATGATTATTTGGCAGTGTTGGCAATTTGAAACTCAATTTCATTTCTCAAGATAATGGATTTAAAAAATAATGTTGCTTACACAACTGGAATTCTGCTGAAGATACCGTTACTGACTGCTTGGTCACATCAACTCTTTGCTAGTTTTAGGACAGTTTTTTATGTAGGCAAATGTCTGTTGAAAAGAAGCAGAATGGGTGACGTACTATCACGTTGGACAGTAACGTCTCTGATAACATCTGTCGTCAATGATAACATCTATTGGCTGTCCTCTGCAGTACTAACAGGCTGTAATTTGCAGCAGAAATAGTGGTGTGAAAAAACACACTAATTTTCTTCTTTTTTTCGCCCATTTGGTCCCCCTTTTTATTTTTATTAAGAGAGAAACTACATGCATAATAGGGGTTTTACAGTAATCAGATTTATGCAATACAGGTCAATATGCTACCAAATTCCAAATGTTTTATCTTTCATGTAATAGATATAGGTACTGTGAACTCACTACTACAAAAAAACCATGCTAGGCTGTGAATGCAGCCAGGGATCAAAAGTATGCTATTTCTACATCAGACACTAAGGACCAAGCTGTGAAGTTAATTTAGTGATTTGCTTTTGTTTTGGTCTTTGCTCTTTTCACTCCGCTGTGTCCAGGGAGAGCAGGGAGAACTGCAGCCTGTTGAAAGAGGAGGTGGAGGGGCTGAGGAGGAAGCTGGAGAGGATGCAGAAAACGAAAGAAGAGCTGGTTAATATTGAACTGGAGAAGGAGGTAAACTGTGCGTGTGAGATTGTAATGTGCATTTCACTCTTTAGAATTTCATTATCATATTCCACTGCTCCAAACATGAAATGAAGAGATTAAAAGTGTGCTTACTTTACAGCGGACCAATACATTGGGAATCCAGAATCCTTTGTTAACATAATCTGACAACACCAGATTATGTTTTAGGGTGCACATTTGTGTATTTTTGAGTTTTCTTGGTTGGAGTTCAACATGTTTTTGTTGTAGTAGTATTTTTTAGTAGTATTTTTACTATATATATATATATATATATATAATCTCTCTCTCTGTCTAATGAGGTCTGCTTTTCAAAATTCACTGTTATGTTTAACTGTGGTATATCCTATTTTCTTTTCTTAAATTGACTGCTGTCATAGTAACAATATCATGTACTTCCTATACATGGAAAAAACATGTGACCTATTGATTCTTGAATCCTTAGAGGTTGGCAGAGAAGCTCCAAGCCTGGGAAAACCTTGGGCAATCTACTGGACTCAACATAAGGTCAGACACCGTGTCAAAGTGTGCCTGTGTATGTTATTTATGAGACAGAAAAACTGAAATGCACACGTTTTTGCTTTCAAAAGTGTTGTCAGTATATTTCCTTTGAAATATGAGTGAGTAGCACTAGGTGGAGCTGTGGTCACTCCAAATAAATGTGCCTCATCACGGTGGAAGGATTCCACCAGCTAGTATAGGTGTGTGTGTTTTGTTTTACACCTGCTTGTGTGTGTGCGCGCTGAGTGTGTCTCAATGCATCCTGTCCTAACTGGTAATGAGAGAATGATTGCATGTTTCCTTGTGAGCAGTGGAGCAGATCTGACAGATTATAAACACTGCAGCCTTGTCCATTGTATGCATGCATACACACAAGTACGCACACCATTTTCTCTATGATTAACTCTTGGCTGTAATGTAAACAGAATGTTAAAAGGAACCCATCCACACTGTGTGTGTGTGTGTGTGTGTGTGTGTGTGTGTGTGTGTGTCTCCTATCTACTGGACAAGAAGAAAAAGGTAGACAAATTGTTTTGGTCTTGTGTACTGTGTTATGAGCCCTAATAGCGTTAAACTGTTACATTTACAGTTGTTAAAAAGACCTAGTAGGATCACAGGAGAATGTGATACCAATCTCACTTTAATGTACACAATCATTTGGTTGGGCTGTCCATTATTTTTCTGAAGATCTAAATCAGACTAGGCTGTCACCCTGGGTAAATTGAGTTGAACATTTGAAACCCTACTCAAAATTCGGGTGTTCCGAGCGAGATGTCATTGGCTGCCTGAGTGCTTTTGTTGAAAGGGAGAAAAAAAATAAACCGACGACAAAAAAAACCTGCATTGCCGATACGGCTTCTAAAGGGCAGCCATATGTGTCAGGCTCACACTGTTCAAAAGTAAAGGTTAATGCAGCTTGAAAATCAACAGTTAGAAACTCCTTCAAGCTGTTTTTACTGTTTACTAAATGGCCAACTTAATTGTCAGGATGTTGTTTTCCCAACACAGTCCTGTGATGTATAGGCAAATGGAAGGCAAGAGCATTTCTTTCAACAATCTGTTCACCTTTCTTTCACCCAGTACAACAGTGCCACATAAAAATGAGTATTGACTCAGCATTATTCTGACTTACTGAATTATTCTGAATTGCTGCATATTATGAGGTACATGTGATTGCCTTTTTGGCTGTTAAGCAAGCATTATATCATCATTTGAAATGTGTTGAATCTGTCCAGGTATTTAAGTTGTATATCTGTTTGAATTGAATCTGGATTTATGTCATTTTGTCTTTTTTTGGAGATAAACATGATCATCAAGTTTCAGTAGAAGTGCAGTGACAGAACGATATCACAGTGCCATCAGTAATGTGTCGTAATTATTGTTGACTTGACTTACAAAGCTTCATCTTAGAGCCCAAGTTTAGGCTGCTTCATTAAATATGAAATATCTCATAAGGGCGGCAGTGTTTTTGCACACTAGTCAATATTTGTATTATTGATTTGTTAATTTGCTTGCCTGTAAGTCATTTCTCATAACTGCAAACTAATGGTACTTGGTACTTTGTTTTGCTTTAGTTTATACACTCTAACTTTTTTTTTTGTCACCACACATTTTGAGTTGGTCATTAGTGGTGTGAAAAGAACATGTTGTGGAGCAGTTGTTAATGAGGAGTAAACACATTGGTGCTGTCGATGAGGAGTTTGTCTCCTGCAACACTCAATTTGGTTCTTTACCAGCAATGTGTGCTGTTTTGTCAGACGAAAATAACTTTTGGAGAGCAGTTATACCTCCCCAACAATCAATGTGGCTGTCTGGTAGAGTAGACAAGCCCCACAGCCGCAGCTCGAGTTTGCCAGCAGTTGGCTGGTTGCTAGTGTGTATGTCCTTTCCTTCTGTTATACAGTCTGATAACATTGTGCTTGCGTATGTGTGTACCCATGTCGTTGACAATTAAATGTAAGATTGATAGAAAAGTAATGCAAATATTTTCTTAAAACTAGGCTGTTACGTGGCCAGGATAGCTCAGTTGGTAGAGCGGGCGCACGTATATAGAGGTTTATTCCTCGATGCAGAGGGTCCAGGGTTTGAGTCCGACCTTGACTCCGATGATTACCTGCATGTCTTCCCCCTCTCTCCCCCCTTTCATAGCTGTTCTATCCCTCCAAGGCAGAAATGCCCCAAAAAATAATCTTAATAAATAAATGCATAAATATAAAAAAAAAAAGAGAATAATAAAAAAAAATAATTAAAAAAAACTAGGCTGTTACGTGGTGCAATGTTGAAGGGACAGACGATGAAAATACACGGGGAGATTTCCTGGAAATGGATTTCCATTTCAGTAACATTTTCACCAGCTAAAGCGAGAATTGAGACTATTTTGTGCATTTGTGTCTCAAGAAGTTAGAAATACATTTGGATGTGTGCGTTTGTGTACACAGGATATATGTGTGTCTTGTTCCTGTTTCCGACAAGAATGGATTCTGTCTTTTCTCTTTTTATCTCCTGAGCTGCTCCCACGTTCTCCAAGTTAAAACGTTCTGTCTTACATTTTGAAAAGAAATATGATGTTTTAGTCTTAGTTTCGCACAATTTGCCGTGCTCCTAAATGATCGGAAAAGTTGAATCTTCTGTCTAAGAGTGCCTGACAGTGCATTTACTCGTAATTCCCTCGTATTATGGCACATCATGTCACCCAATAATACAGTATGCAACCAGGCCGTTATTTGGAGCATCCCCAGAGATGGCTTGCTTGTGACCTGCGGAAACCCCCCCCCCCCCAAAAAAAAAACAAAAAACAAAACACAGAACACTCAAACAGTCTCTCTCATAAGATCAGGGAAAGGCTAATCCCTCTGTGCTCAGGGCAATGTGGAATTACCTGCTTTGGGCACCATAGTTATTCCATCATATGGTTCATGAACTCATATTTTACTCATGAGATTATTTTCATACCTAAGGCTCCATCTAGCAGAATTGGAAGTGGTGATAAATCCAGACCACCTAACTTTCACATACTCTGGTTTTTCAGCCTTGATGTTAACCTTGACTGCTCAGCATTTTCTTATCATACCATAATGTTACGGAAGAAAAGATGTTGCATGAAAGTCTTTTGCCTTTATGAGCACACTCAATCTCCTGATGTTGAGTTGTACTTTAGGTGTGTAATTGTAACTGTGAGGTGGCGGCAAACGCATGATTTTTGAGCTAAGCTCCCCTAATATAAACCCATTTCACAAGAGATAAAGAGATAATGGCAATCGCTTTTTGGACAGATCCATAGTAACGGCACATTTAGAGTTTGGAGGTTATGTGGTGCATCTCTGTCGGACTATGTGACCTTCTGCATTGTGTTTTGTAATCTGTAAATCTCTCCCACAGAGTGAGTTTGTTTTGTAGAACTGTGACCAGTATTTAGCCCACTATCCTCCTCTCATCACTCCCTCTGCTGCTCGTCATTTTATTTCCCAGCTCCCCACTGGCCGAATAACAAAAGACTTTTCGAAACGCCGTTGTGTTCATTTATTCTCTGTCGTTTCTGCTCTCTCAGTCATATTGATTTTTCATTGTGGGTTTCTGTAAGAGTGTGTGTGTGTGTGCGCTCTAACTGTTCTGTGTATGTATGTCTGTCTGTAGGAAACCCGAGGATCTGTCCAGGGAGGTGATTCAGATCCAGCAGAGAGAAATTGCTCTAAAAGAGCAGAACTACAACCTCAACAGCCGGTAACTCACCCTCTCTCTGCATTCAGACTCTCTCATTCTGTCTGCTTGGATGCCTCTCTTCCCCTATGTATCTATTAGAGCATATCTCTGAGAAGTCCTTAATTGTCACAAAGTTAATTAAACTGGCCCTGATTCTGATAGCACTCCTGACAGTAAGTGTGTGTGTGTGTGTGTGTGTGTTAATTAAACTTGTCCTGTTTAGACAGAGGTGATGTCTGTAGGGAGGGCTGCGCGCATGCTCTGGTATATATTAATGCTGCAGCTAAGAAAGCTTTCATTAGCTAACAAGCGTCTCTCTTCTGCTGAAAGTATTGGGCTCATTATTATATATTAGAAACAGCAGAATAGAAGAGTGCTGTGGGAGGGGGGAAGGGAGCTTATGGTATAATTATTGTCCCAGTATAATTATTGATCAAAACCTGGCATAAGCGCTGCCGGAAATAATTCCTGGGCAGTTTATGGGACTTATTTTGTAAGTTATCTGTTACTGAGTATTAATCTAAATTGACTCTGAATTGCTTTTCCCAGATTGTCTAAACATTCAGCACTGAACCCGTTTCCCTCTTTCCCTGCCCTCTCCTTTGCCCTGTTATTAACCCCCACACACACACTTTTGCTTTCCACCCATTCATTTATCCTGGTCCGTCAGTGTGAGGAGTGTGGAGCGTTCGCAGTCTGAGCTCCGCGCAGAGCTGTCCCAGCAGCGCAGCAAGACCCTGGAGGAGCAGAAGAAGAGGGAGACACAGGACGCTCTTGTCCGTCGACTACAGAAGAGAGTGCTGTTATTAACCAAGGTGCCCGACAATCAATGACACACACACACACACACACACACACACACACACACACACACACACACACACACTAAACACACCCATAAATACAGACACATTAGCAAGTATTCAAACCCTGAGACGCGACAATTCCATCATCACCCAATGCCAACATTTCACTTTAAACACCCACGGAGCACAGCAGGTGCCTACATCTCAAGGCCAGCACAGAATTCCTGCTCGATGAATGTCATGTCTGTCTTGCTTCCCCCTGCTCTGCAGTTCCTGAGTAGACCTCCCTGTGATATTGATTTCGCAGTGTGTGTAATTCCCTAGGTCAACATGCTCGGTCTCTTAGTACACAAATCACACACGCACACTCTCAGGCACCACCATAACTAAGCAGAGCCACAGGCATGCTGAAAATATGTCTCGGCCCCAGATTGATTTGGCAGAGAACGCATTAAACCATTTGCACTTAACCAAGCATTCAGAGGGTGTGGATATCTGTTGTTTAGCATCCAGTCAAGATGGATTAAAAAATATAATCCATTGCAGTTGTTGTTGAATACTGCCTTTTTTTTTTTTTAAATAACTTTGACCCTTTTATTTATTCAGGGATTGTTTGCTGAACATTTTAGTTCTAACCAGCCACATGTTCATAATGTTATATTATGCTTACATTATGATTACAGTTGAGTACATTAATGCCAACAACTATCTACAACTGCCTCAAGTATGCTGTCTTTTATTCATACATTTCTCAAAATAATTTAGTATAATTCCAAAAACAATCTACAACATACTGATGTGATAGCTATGGTAGGGCTGCAACCCATCAATGTTTTTATCATTATAATATATAATATAAGGCTTACTTATCTAGTAATAGCCAGCTACTATTATTGTTACTTTCTGACTAAAAGTAACCTCTCGTTAGATGTAGTAGTAGTAGTAGTAATAATAATAATAATAATAATGGTGTCATTTTCAAAGATGTAGACATTTTATATGTCGTGCAATAACCAAAAAATGTATTAATTGACTTAAACTACGAATCCATTATTAAAATTGTTGTCAATTCATTTTGTACTTATATAAATTCAATGAATCAAGTAACCGTTTGAAGCTCTATACAGATCGCCAGTTCCATACTATTCTGGCGCACAAATCAATAATGATTAAGTGCCTTGCTCAGCTGCACCTTGACAACAGGTTGTTAAGGAAGAGGCAGAGGAGAACACATTTCATCCCCCCCTCTCTGCTACAAGGCTACGTCTCCATGCTACTGTTGCCCTGCTCAGCTGTTTTGTTTCTTATTTTCTTTAGTGGGACAGACTTGCTGACCCATTAGAGGCACAGCCACATCTTCACACCCTATGAAACAGTTGACATAAAAGCAATTTAAAAGAATAGATGATGAAAACAGTAGCTTTATCACACTGTCCTCCCGCTCCCTGTTTGTTTCTGTGTTGTTTTTTTTAAATTAGAGTTTTTATCAGCGAAGAGCCGTCAGATTTTTGATTTAGATTTTTGAGTGAATTTCATTGCATGGTAATAGACAGTAAATAGCCAAAGGGCCCGCTGGATAGGATTGGCAACACACACACACACACACACACACTCAAACACACACACTGACTTCTGAATGTGTTTGTACCTTTTTGTTATTACTTCTGTTCAGTCTATCCTTTGGTTTGTCTTCTTCTTCTTTCGTTTCCAAGGTTCTCACAGGATGTATAAGACAGTTGTGTAATGTTGCGCGACAAATGTTGAATCAAGGAAGATTTCACATAAACGTGTTTTTAAATGAACCAGACTTAGTCATCTTTAAATGGATTATGTTGGTTTTGATCTGGCTAATCAAGTCAGTCTGAATCTGATTAGATACTAGCCTATGAGCAAATCTGACAGAGCAATTGCAGCCTATTATTCATAGATTTTTACATCCAGGAATTACAAGGTGCTTTTAAGCCATTTTAAAAGACAAGACTACTTGGCAATCAGCATATATTACATGCAGTTATCTGAAATGTTATTTACTACCAGTATTTATTACCTGACTTCAAACTGAATCTTACACGCTTTTCCTAATTAGCCCCGTTAATAACAGGCTATTGAGCTTTCAATGACCCTCGACATGCAAGGATGGTTCTCAGCAGCCTGGCCGTTTGTGAGATGTTTATTAAAAGCTTGATTGCTCTAGAATGCAGCCTGCTTTGCGTTGTAATGCAGAGTGGACCAGTGCAGTGAAGGGAGGCTGAGGAGATGCATAATTTTCACACTCTTGACTGACATAGAATTTGCATTAATAAACAGGCTGTTTGCCAGTTTTTAAACAGATTTGATTGTTCTCACTCATCATGTTGCCTGGCTACCAGTACAGATTTACTATGTAACATATGAATTAATCATTGATTAATTTACAAGCTAAAATGTTGTGTCAGGTAAGTTTTTCAGACGTGTAATGGATTGTGCAGTTTTTGAAATGAATGTCTATTACTAAATGGTATTTTCTAGTGCCACAGATAACTAAACCAGTGGCTGATAACGTTGTTGCTTCGTACGATATTAAACATTGACTAGTTGACAGCATTGGTAAATAATATTACATTTTTTTGTCCACTTTTCCAGCGGTTTAGCTGGACACAGTATGCACTTTTCCTATCGCTTCAAACATCCTGAGTCAGTTGAACATATATTGAAAGTAGAGCATAACTTTGTTCTGACATGAATGCAGATGTCAGTGCAGACTAGGGCCCTTGCTGTTTGTTTGTCTTCCATGTCTGTCAACTTCCATTTACTTTCCTCTTCACCCATCACCCACACTCATACATATACTCCTTTTCCATTAGTCTTTCATTTCTAATGCGTCCTGTAGATGGCTGACTTCTCTTTCTATACATTTTTGATTGTGTTTTTTGGGAACCATACCAAGACATGCATGATTTTGTGTGTGAGAATGAACTTACACACTCAAACCTCAAGCATACACACTGACAGACTCGTGAGCTATTTGTAGACGGCGTGTCAGCCTGAGTGACACTTGTGAAGACGTTGACTTGAGCATGTTTTTGTCCTCTCTCTTCTAAGAGAAGCAACTGCTTGGCGGATTGATTTACTGGACAGAGGACAATGTTGAGGACACGTCTTTTATTCCAGCAATATAGAGGGGAGAACATTCATTTGACATTTTTTAAATTATCCCATCTCAGATAAGGGAGATGAGGCAGCATACTATTATATGCTTCATTTGCAAAGACCTTTCTCTGTCATGACTCTGATTATTTTTTTTTTTAATATATATTATTTATCCTTTATCTACAAAGACATTTTTCTGTGATTTGATTATTACATGAGAAGAATGATGGAGCATGACCATAACCCTAAGCTTCTCTTGTCACAGCTTAGATGAGAAAGGCGCAGCTGCCTCATACTTTGTTCCTCATTCACAAAAGCATTTGCCTGTCATATTAAAACACCAAACAGTCATGCAAAAGTAACACAGACAAATCATAAAAACATCAAAGAGCTTTGATATTTTCAGTTTATTCACTCTGATGCACACACACATTAGATATCTGACAGCAAAACACTCTGTAATGTCAAGACTTTCTTCTTCCTCAGCTACATGGAAATGTCCACAGCAGAATTTCCATTTTGGAGTGTTATGTTGATGTGTGTGTGTGTGTGTGTGTGTGTGTGTGTGTGTTACAGGAGCGTGACGGAATGCGTGCCATACTAGAGTCCTATGACAGCGAGCTGGCACCTTCTGAGTACTCTCCTCAACTCAGCAAACGGCTCAGAGAGGCAGAGGACATACTGCAGAAGACACAGAACCACAATGCAGAGATGGAGGTGGGTGTGCAGGCTTGTGCACACACATACACAAATACAACACTTGAATTTAAGTTAGCTTTCATAGTTTATTGTTTTCAAAACAAATTTGAATATAAAGCACTGAATTATACTCCTCTAAGCTGCCGGCCAATTTAGTATGCATGTCGTCGTGTGACACTTTGCTCACAGCTAAAGGCACTGTAAATGTGTGATGCTCTGCTGCTCCTTGTCTACAGGCTCAGTACTTTTGCTTAGTTGAAATATTGACAGATATCTGCACTGAAAACTGATAAAACTGCTGTTGTCGTACACCGGGGCATTGTGAGCAGCACTCGAAGAAAATATGAGAAGCCTAGAGAGTGTCAGTGTTTCATAACGGAATGAAATGCACACTTTGGATAATATATGGTCGCCTCTGCTCTGCTCGCATCCTCTGTTTCTGTCAAGTCTGTATATATCAGTAGGATAAGGACAGGAAGCCATTTTTTTCTATTCTGTGTGCAACTTTTTTTCTATTTGTTCTGTTCTTTGATTCAGGGACAGTTGACCAAAGCACAGGAAGAGACAGGGACTCTGAAACTGCAGCTGCAAACCGTAAGCGCGCACACACACACACACACACACACACACACACACACACACACACACACACACACACACACACACACACGTTGTTTGTAGCATTTTATTCTGTGACCTGCAGGCAAAACACATTTTTTCTTAAATTGTTAACACATTTGATATGTAACTAGTAACTACAAACAAAAAACAGTAATTAGTACTTCATGATTGGTAATTTTAACTTCCGCCACTAGCACTCAAACTGTCTCGGGTATCTTTTTAGTCATGACTGTAATCCTAGCAGGTGTACTTGGCCTTTCTGTGAGTCAAAGATGCTCTAATGCCTCTGTGACTAACATGCTGACTACTAAAACACATTTTCCCAGTGTGCTGAACAATGACGTTGTTCCTGTAGAACCAGTGTTTCCTACACATAGACTAATGTGTGGCAGTGTGCCACACTATCAACACCGGCCGCCGTTTTGTTATTCTTTTTAAAAAAGTTTTTTTTATATATATATATATAAACGCTATTTAAAACGCGTTCAGCTGCATTTCCTTTCCCTGCTCTCCTCCATCTCTCTGTCACTTGTGTCTCGCTCACACACACACACACACACACACACAGCCCCTCCCACCGTGCACACAGCGTTTCCATAAAGGAGAGAAGACGGCTGGCGAAATTCACAAGTTCACGAAAGGTTGGTATGTATCTCGTGAACACCTTTACACAATCGCACATTAAAAAGTGCTATAAAAATATTTTATATTCTGAATACAATGTTGTCAGTGTGTTAATGTTGGAGTCCCGACCCGACTCTTAAGGTGCTGACACACCAAAAAGACGGCCGAGCGTCGGCAGAAAAGGCAATCGGACTGATCAGTCGGGTCCCCGAGGTCCAAAAAGTGCTTCAGAACACACCGAAGAGACGCCGACTTGAGCATACGCTCCGCGCGAAACGTAATACGTCTCATAGCAGCAGGCGGCGCTGCTCTGTATTGTTTCCATTAACAGTCCGATTGTTTCCCAGAAAATGAAAACCGGCAGCTGATTGGACGAACGCGTCACATGGTTCTTTTTTCTACGGAAATACACAGCCAGACTGTCATGGCGGCTTGTTCAGAATACGATCTCATATTGTACTAAAATAGTTCACCGAAACGTGTTTCTGAAAACATTTTATGCGAGAAATGGGCCATGCAGTTGCCGAATCTGTCTTCATTTCAGATTGACAAAGGTCAGTTTAAAAGATTTTCGTCAGATTTTGAGCTCGCCATTTCCGGGCGAGTCCCGACTGCCCTGTCTCCCGACTGAACGTGTCAGGTCGGCCCAAATGAAGGCCGACGGCTCCTCCGACGGACGACGGCACGGGACACACCGAACAGACTCGAGTCACCGACCTCACCAGACGGTCCGACGGCCGATTATCGGCTTGCTGTGTCTCCTCTATTAGCAAACAAGCGATTGCGCCTGCATTAGAAAGTTAACTAGTCGCAAGTTTGCAGTAAAATGCAGTTGAGTTGTCAAGGTCAAAACACGATATGAGTATTGAACAGTATTTTCCGCGAAATTGCTTTCTAATCTGTGGGGAAACACTGAGAACTATTCAAAGGGACAGTCCTATTTACCATTTGAACTCGTATTTATGGTACAATTACATTAGTTTTCTTACGATGAGTACCGTCTCCCTTCTCTTACATTCTGTCAAGAAGCATACTACTAATATTGGAACATTGTTCTTTTTTAAATTGTAACTTGAAGTAAGTAGGTGCCAGGTTGCACTGAATAACTCATTTCTCAATCTCACACTCAGATGAAAAGGGCCACTTCATCTGTTAAGTTTTCTACTGTATATGTAATTTTCTTAATTGAGGGTTGTGGAAATAATAGAAAAGTTAGAAAATCCAAAGTATACTGCTTAAAAATATGATATAAAACTGGGATAAAGCAGATAGTTGGCAGGTGTGACCTAAACTCTCTTACACACTCTGTGACACTGTCATTGGGTCTTCTTATCCCTTCTTTTCATGGGTCCTTGTTGCCAAGGAGACATCAACATAGCCATGGCAATAAGTATTGGCGCGTGAAATCCACCTGTCTGGTATAGCAGTAATTACTTATCCGTCTTGGGAAGACTGGGAGTCAGGATGAACTGAGAGACAGACAGATGCTCAGAAAAGGAGGAAAATGGGTGTGCAAATGGAAATGAGGGATAATTGCAGAGAGGAGAGCAAGATTGAAGAGAAACTAAAGACACAGACAGACTGAAAACAAGTACCGGGGGGGAGTTTGATACATTGTGAAATGGAAATTGATTCAGTCAGTGGACTAATGGTGTATAAAGGATACATGTGTTTGTTTGGATGTCTGTCTCTAAAAGATAGTAGCACACTAGAATAGAGTCCTCAGGATCCATGCAAAAGGTTTCTGCAGGCACACGGCCAAAGGTGGTCTGATGTTAGTGCACCAGGCCCATTTTCTTCTGTCTGTCCCAGGTGGAGCTGGAGCTGGAGTCTCTAAAGAAGCACCAGGCCTCTGCTGCTGACAGCAACTCTTCAGTGAACAAAGAAGAGGTCAGCATACTCAGGTAGTTCACACACACACACACACACACACACACACACACACAATGCCTGCACCAGAGAAAGCATAGCATACTGAGTGACAGCAGTGAAGGTGTGGATAACGAGTAGAAGAACCATCATGTAAAAACGAAACAGGAACACGGTAACGCTGGATATAACGCGTTGCAAAGACACCCAATTCAAAACCTGAGACATTAGAGTCATGCATATAACAAGGGTGGATTAACTTGTCTGTGAGCAGAGCTATACCTCCAGGATTAACCTATCGAGTCAACAATGTGCATAGTCGTCATATTAATAAACAAGTCAGTGAATGTGTGTGCATGCATTTTTCAGACAGAAAATTGAAGATTTAGAGGCAGAGCGGCAGCGTCTGGAGGAGCAGAACAACATTCTGGAGATGAGACTGGAGAGACACAAACTACAGGTAGGCACCAAGACTTCCCTGCAACCGTTTTATGTGATGGATTTACTCGTCTGGCACAAAGGAACCAATTTAATAACCCCAAAGGCAGCAGCCTAGCCCGTATGACATTGCAGATTGAGTCACACAAACGCTTCCCCTTTCTGCCAGTTTTTCATGTACAATTGGACCCAAGTGTGATTCCAGCAGCGTCCAATGGAAAAGTTGTCGAACCTGTGGTTGATTAAAAGTCCTCCTTTATTGGGAGAAGGGATCAGAAGAGACAGATATAGATTTATATATAAAAAGAGATATATCAGCAAAATAAATGAAGACCTTCCCTATTGTCAGCTGGGAATGAAACTGGCTGAAATTAAATGAATCCTGGTTGGTAGCCACCTTAACATCACTCGCACACACAAATACGCACATGCGTGCATCTAATCCGTCTACTTTCATCTTGCAAAGTTACTTAACTATCTCCCTCAGTTATACCCGATCCCTTCTCCTTTTAAATTGGCTGTGTGTGCCCGTTTCATCTCAGTCAGGTCTTCTAACTCCCCTGACTCATACTGTGCCAAACTAAGCCTACCGGGGCACTTTAATGAAACGTGTGTGGGCAAGCGTGTTGGTTCCATTTAGCCGTTGGGTGAATGAAATCCACGTGCTCTCAAGCATGACCACCTTTAAGGCAATTTGTGTGTGTGTGTGTGTGTGTGTGTGTGTGTGTGTGTGTGTGTGTGTGAGATTAGTTCTTAAGAGTTCATTTTTACCACTCGTCCATGGTCAAATGCACACAAAGAGACCTCTACATCAGACCGAGGGAGGAGATGAGTGACTGAATGGAGAAGCATTTGAAAGGAGAATTGAATGCTTGAATACATTGACATTGGGATTTTTCATTATATCAACTTGCACGTCAGATTCTTGTAGCCTAACCCATCATTTCCAGCAGTCTTTATATTGAGATCATACGGAGTAGTGTGACTGTCAACTGCTCAGATTACCGGTGCAAGGAGAGTGCTTTCCATGGACTTGTGCTCAATCATCCCCACCAGTAATCTGTCAGGAGGCACTCCTGAGAGTTTCAGATTTTCTTCTTAAAAAGATCTTTCTTTTTAAAGAGCTGTACACCTTTTTATTGTTTATTGTACAACAAATGCTTTTGATTTAATCTGTCATGCGATTAAAAAGTACTCATTAGGGATATGGCGGTTTAAAACTTTCATGCTACAGTTATTGTGACCGAAAACATCATGGAAAATGGTATTATCACAATATTGCATCAAACTTTGCTAAAATACTGGTAGTGTGAGCCGTGTGTAGCTGAAATGAATCTTGAGGCAGCAAGTTTTCGTCAAATGCATGCTCTCTCTCTTTCTTGGTTATCAGCACCAAACGGTTTGCACTTCAGTAGGTTGACTCGCTGATGGTGGCATGGTCATGGTAGCTAAAGCCAGACGAGCTTTGGGCCAAATTTGCATCATGCGAGCTGTGACTTGCAACATGAAATAATTTCCTCTCCTGTTCATTTTGACATGTTTTTAAATAATCAAAACCAATACCAAATGGGATTATTCTCTTGTTTATATGCACTGGTTAGGAGATGCCTGTCATCATAGAAGCTTAAAACACGATTTTACAGAGTGGTCTCTCTCCTTAACAGGTTTAAAAAGAGAGAATGTTGCGCACATCCATGTAGTTGCTGGTGCAGGACAAAAAAGTAGGCCTCCTTGCTGTGCAAAACTGCTGCTAGTGCATCTCTAATACTCTACTTGTCTTCTTTAAAGTGCCCATATTATGAAAAAAAACACTTTTTCTGGGATTTGGGGTGTTCTTTTGTGTCTCTGGTGCTTCCGCAGGCATACAAACTTTGAAAAAAAAATCCATCCATGCTGTTTAGAGTGAGATACGGTTTCTGAATGTGTCCTGCCTTCAGTCTCCGGGTGAGCTGTTCAAAATCGGCACGGCTTGTGACGTCACAAGCCGAAACGAGCTGGCTAACCGCAACCGTTAGCTCGTAGCATTAGCGTTAGCATGCTAATGCTAACTCTAGCATGCTACCTTGTTCTCAATAGCAAAGCACTGCTACAACACGCACAAGTTCACCATAATCTACAAAAGAACTACTTACATGTGCGCCCTCATTTAGAAGTCTCCCAGCTAATCCTGCCTTGTAACTGACCGAAGTTGGAGAAACAGCCTTTCTTTTACTGTCTATGGAGCTAGCTAGCTGACATGATCTACATCTGAGCTACTGCGCATGTGCAATCAAAGATAGTACAGAAGAAGAAGAAAAGAGGTCTCACTCTGTAGCTAAAACAGAGACCAGGTGAAAAGAGGATCTGCAGCAGTGAGAGAGAGCTGTGCAGTACAACAAAAATATGGTGTTTTTTGAAAATTAAACCATGTAAACCTATTCTGGTACAACCTTAAAATACAATTATGAACCTGAAAATGAGCATAATATGGGCACTTTAACATACTATACTATGGAAACACTAACCCATCTGGACGAGTACATTTGAAGTTTCAATGTGTTTTGTAAACTTAATTTCTACAAGTGGTACAATA
Source organism: Sander vitreus (assembly GCF_031162955.1). Taxonomy (NCBI): domain Eukaryota; kingdom Metazoa; phylum Chordata; class Actinopteri; order Perciformes; family Percidae; genus Sander; species Sander vitreus. The sequence continues at coordinate 8,711,426 of NC_135856.1, read as the reverse complement.
AAACCTGTGTATTTTGGATACATCTTTGAAAGCAGTCATTAGCCTATGTTTTCCTTTCCAGTTCACTTCAAAATCTAAGTCGTCAGATTTTTGACTATTTTTGTTTTTAATTCTATGTTTCTTTGAGCAGTTTTTTGTCTTCTAATGCATGGTTGCGGTTGTTGGTCATGCCAACTATTGCATTCTCTCCTTTTAGAAGGGAGGGAAGTGTCAGCTTTAAGATTATAGTATGTATGTATGGAAAGGCGCGAAACTGCAAAGCTTTCATCTTTTTTATTTTCAGAACTACTGGATTCTTTATTTATTCCAAACATTAATTATTGATGATGACAGCGACGTAAACTCATAACGTCCTGCGCTCCAGATGTTTTTTTCCGCCACCTACTCGGTTGTCCAGAATAGTAAATGTAGAGGCTTTATGAATTGGTTATAGGTGCTACCAGTTTGGCGACAGAGAGGAGCAAAATATAAACTTAACATTCTTTGCTTTGTAGGCTAAAACAGTGACAGGGTAGGTTGAAGGGTGGTTTTAAGGACATTTGCTCCAAATTTGTCTGACAAGGTCATGTCAAAGAACCTGCAGTCAACATTTAGTCTTATTATGAAGAACACTTATTTACAGCCTGTTCTGCTCTCCTCCATGTGTGTTCCGTCTTAACTTACGAAGCACCTCTGTTTTAGACAGGTGCTGTTTTTGTTTAGACCCTGTTTTTTTTTCTGGAGAGAAACCATGGTTATTTTGAGCACATGGGATGTAAATGACATCAACATCATCATGGCTTCAACAAGTACGGCAGAATTCCAGCTTTTTCTAATTTAGCTCATAAGAAAATGGTCTTGCACTGCAGAATGTGGATGCAATAATAGTAGACTTAATACTGCTGTACTTTTTGCTCTTGCTGTCATGCCAGTGTCTAGGCGTTGCAAGAGGTTGCATCAACGTAGTCTCTCTGTTGTACATGTGCTTTCATGGGCATGCCAAATTGTATAATACTCCATTTTTGCCACAGCAACATTATGTTTCGACATTACTTGGCAGATTGAAGGAGACATAGTACTAGGTGAAAAAGCTATTCATATTTTGTCTTGACTATGACATGCTTGTAGGTAAGGTTTTTTCAGTAGGTATTAAGCAGTGCCCCTGCTGTTGTAGTGATGTTATTTGAAGGTTTGCTGTTTTTACCTATTTAAAGGTTAAATCAAAGTTGAAATCAAGCATAAATATGACTAAATATTTAGAGTGGGGTATTATGCTCATTTTCAGGTTCATAATTGTATTTTGAGGTTGTACCAGAATAGGTTTACATGGTTTAATTTTGAGAAAACACCATATTTTTGTTGTACTGCACATTGCTGCAGCTCCTCTTTTCCCCCTGTGTTCAGGTCTCTGTTTTAGCTACAGAGTGAGACCTCTCATTGCTGTAACATCTTTGTTGGCAGTCGCACATGTGCAGTAGCTAGGTAAGCTCCCATCATCTAGCTAGCTGTTTGTTTCTACAACTTCAGTAGTACAAGGCAGGATTAGCCGGGAGACTTCTTCTAAACGAGGGCGCACTTCCAACTTTGCGTGGAATACCTGCAGAACAGGGACATGTAAGTAGTTATTTTGTAGATTATAGTAAACTAGTGTGTGTTGTAGCAGTGTTTTGCCATTCAGAACGAGCTAGCATGCTACGGTTAGCCACCTTGTTTTGAACAGCTCACCCGGAGACTGAAGGCAGGACACATTCAGAAACCCGTATCTCACTCAAAACAGCATGGATGTTTTTTTTCCCCCAAGTCTGTATGCGTGTGGAAGCACCAGAGACACGATATAACACCCCAAATCCCAGAAAAAGTGATTCTTTCATAATATGGGCACTTTAAGACCTGCAAGCAATCCCTTGAGCCTGTGTTGTTTTTGCTTTTGCCTCCCTAGTAGTGGGGCTAAAAATATATCCTGAACATGGGGTTTTATAGCACTGGGCAAGTAGTAGTCAAGATATTTTGCTTTGTTGCTTTTTGTAATGTTTAACATAGGACACACTAGATAATTGCAGATGACACTTCTGCTAGCAGTGAAAATAAAACCAGAGCCTGCTTAAACAGCCCTTGGGACATGAACACTTACCACTTTTTATAAACCAAATTTCCTTTGGGCAACGTTGTCCCTTCCAACTATATTTCACTGAGACAATTAAATACGATAGTGTTAAAGACACAGACATTTTAATGACAATGTCAAAGACAGTGCTATTTACCAATGTCCTTTTAAGACAGCCAAATCCTGAAATTAATGAGGTTGTTGCATACTGTCAACAGTTAAGCTCAGATTGATGATGATGATATTGGCGGCTGAAGGATGGCAGCAACAATTGGCGGGCAAGAGGGAGCTGTCTCTTCAATCAGGTTTTAGTTTTGAAATTGTATAAATCTTTGAGAACCTTCCCTTTTATGACTATGAAGCTTGTGTTCCAGTGTTATAACTGTACACTGCCTACTGAGATTCTTTCCCACCAGATATTGTATCTTCCCATCACAGGTCTGGCATGTTGGGACTCATCATGACGCTTCTCTATAAAATTGATAACCGCCTTCTGACTTTTGAGCCAAAGAGATGATGGCAGCACAGCTCCATTCGTATCCAGTAAATCAGTGAAGTGATTTGAGATGTCTGAAAGGAGTACCTATTCCCCCTTCAGCCTGCTCAGTGTAAGATGCAATTTGAGAGAGAAATGTCAGTAATGACACATTTGATTTAACATACAAGTATTTTTGTTTTGCTTCTATTTCGAGACTTCCAAAAGGAAATCAAATGGGAAAAGTTTCTAAATACAACTTTTCAAAGCCATAATCAGTAATTTCTTGACCATATGAATTGCAGCTATATCTTATTATACAGATACATATTTCAGTGATAAAACCGAGAATACCCCTCTGTCTAGCGCTGGCACAGCAACTGGGAATCCAATTACCAGCAAAAAGACACAAGAAAGGTCACTCCTAACACTTAGTTCATACAGGTGAGATGGTTCAACGTGACAAACCTGTCGATGAGTAAGAGGATTACATATTGCACATTCTAGTTATTCCTGAAGGCATTTTTGGCACTGTACTTGTCTCCATCTTGAAAATGTGTTAAACTAAGAAGGAAGGGGAGAGACCTTGCAGCTCTGCAGTACTTATTGGAAGAATCTGCCGCTCTTTGCCTTCATGCTAACTCGCCACAACCTTAACCTACCCTTGCTGCTCAGGTCCCTGTCGCAGAGCCTACCACAGATTCTGATGCTAAAACTTCATGGTCTAAAAAGCTCTTCAGCTCCACCTTTATCCAGGCCTTTCAGCTGGTCCTATACCCCAGTTGGCCTGCAAGGAGGAGCACGTCGTCTCAGCAGTCCACCGACATTAGTACTTGGCTTTCATTACTTCTTGCCTCCATCATTTTGTCAGGAATAACAGACCTGCCAACATGTATGCATTTTTCGTACTCGGCACGCATTTTGACCCTTAAGTACGCTTATACGATTCACTGCTCTCTAGGTACGCATTTTGTTGCATCTTTCATTTCTTTCATTTCAATCTACATCTATGACGTTGATTCTGCCGCTGAGCCACAGCGTGTAAGTGGAGTGAAAAGCTTTCGGCCAATCAGAGCGCTGTATTTTAACCCTCTGCCCACCTGCCCCTCCTGGCCAAATGCTTCGCGCGTTTAATTCAATTCAGTGCCTCAAGCAAGCCAGGCTGTCCGGATAACTGAAGGCTTGTATGCCATGGCTGAACCGCCTCAAAAGGTTCGGAAACCACAGCGATTTCTTGACAGCAATCGGGAGAGATGGCCTTCCCTCCACATGTCCAGGTTACCTCATCACGCGTTCTGCACCGTGATCATTGATATCATTCACGAAGGGACAACAGGTAACGAACACAGTCCCACACGCAAATACTGAGTCGGGTATGGCTGCAGCCTGCAGACCTCATGTCTCATGCCTCCCATGCCCGCTAACTTATTTGTGACTTAATTTAGAAAATAATTCACGATTCCGTAGGCTATTCTGAACATCTGAATTTACTGTTGGACATGCCCAGGCATGAGACGGGAGTAGCATGAGACAGGAGGTCTCCAGGCTACAAGCCATGCACTCTTGCAAATACTCCCCCCCCCCCCCCCCCCGAAACATAATGATATTAAAAATAAAAGGATGATAAGAAAAACATGTTCATAGTGTCAATAGGCTAGCCTATCACAACCGCCATCCTTCCCATTAGTTGGGGGCAGTTAGAAAAGTGGTGGAATGGCTAGAAAACTAGAAGGTTTTAGACAGGCCAGGTGCTGATTAACGTAAGATAAAGGTAACAGTTAGGACAGTGAAGTGACACTGAATGTAAATATAACTTTTAACTGTTTATTTACAAGAAAACTCCACAGGACCTCTTTAACTAATGATTTGGAGGATACCAGATATCTGTGTCCAGGACATAGCCTTACAAGGATGCCCATTACCAAACAAATCTTTCTCAGTGCATAGTGGATGCTGTTGCAGCTACTCCTACTCTTAACTCCATGTTGAGCTTTCAGGCCCCAATTGACTTATGTCTACCTTCCACCAGGGACCTGTTTAAGAGACTCTATCAAGACATTGGTGCTGCAGCTAGCCGGCCATCCTCAAATGTTACCCATGCAGGAAAAACCAATGAAGTGTAACCTCTGTGTAGATTCATCCATGGTTTCCTCATTGCCTTAGGGACAGAAGTACAGTACTGCATAAGAGCTGCTCTGCTTGATGCACTTTTGCCATATGTAAGCCCACAGATGATGGACCAAATATGAGGACAAAGCATTAGTGCCATCACTAATATACAGTACATATTTTATAAACAGTTTTTACTCAAAGGATGGGTATATCCCAGATTTCTGTCACTACCTCAATGCGGATGATGTACACTTCCAACATTACATCTTTTTTTATATTTATGTTAATGTGATCCCTAAATACAACCATATATTGCATAGTATAATAATAGTTTTTCTTGATTCTTAAATAAGAAAAAAGTAGTTTTATAAAAACAAATTGTTGACGGTAAACTCTCTGCATCCAGAGTAACCAGGATACCTTTTCTGTTCTATTTTTTTTATTTTTTTTATTTCTATTTGTTCATTTACATTCACCACCATCGGATCGGGGTAGCATAAATCTCAGAGCTGGACAGCTACATCTGTATGGCCAGTACCAGTAGGTACCAGTTTTTTGTCTTTTTGGTAATTTGGGTGAACTGATCCTTTTTAAATGCACCTCTGATTTCCTTGGTACAGGTATAGTTAATTTAAAAAGGAGAGTAGCTAAAAGCCAATGTCGAGAAAGGAGCTCCAATGTGTTTTTGATGATGTGACGTGAGTGGAAGAGGTTTGTTTCTCCGCTGTCTCTTCTGTCTCTCCATTCAACCTCACTTCATCAGTTCATGTGGTTCAAGGGTCTGTGTATGTGCGTTTCTTCTTCGTTATTTTTTTTTAATCGTACCCCTCTGCTCTCACACTCATGCACAATCACTCACCTTTAGTGTGTCACCTGTTCCATCAGTGACTCATGGGTTCCCTGTGGGCAGTGCTGTATTTAGTATATAAGTGGATGCTTCAGAGCGATTTGTTTAGCTGTGTCAAAAACAGACATTGCTCTCTGGACTTCGGTCTCCCCCTCCCTCCTTTACTGTGCCCCTCTTACTCTCTCTATGCCCCCACTCCCTTTCTTTCTCATGCTCCTGATCTTCTGGTCTTTTGCTCTATCTCCCTGCCTCTTTTATTTATTTATTTATTTTTTTATAACAGACTCTGCTCCCTGGTATTAGATGTGTTGTTATTGTTGTTCTATGAATAAGAGATATGTAGCCTTGGGCACTTAGGATGGCACTCCACCTTGCTGCACTGTAAATACTGTGTGGAAGAGTAGGCTGTATATATGCATGTAAACACACACACACACACACACACACAAAAATAGGCCAACTGTAATATTAAGCAGTTTGTTTACATCCACTTTAAAACTTTTTGATGTTGCTGCAGTGAACTAAATTATAATTTATAAACCACTTTCCCTTTTTTCTTAAATTCAGACTTGCATGTGTAGTGAAAGGTAAGGATACCTTTATCTGATTTACGTATGATCATCCCTATTTGAATTTTAGGATTTCATGTTTCTTATTTTAGTGGATCATACTTAATCACTTGATGACTTTTTTGTCTGTTGTAGTCTCTTTTTCTGAACAGAAGGTAAAATGGATGAAGACAAGAAGATGGCCTTTGTTTTCCAGTTTCTCACTCTAGTTTGATATTCAAAGAGAGTTCAACCAATTTAAAAAAAAGATTACGCTGCTACTTGGCTTACTTTGAAATTGGTGTGCTTTAATGCCAAAGAGAAATACATTTCCTTTGTTTTTGCTGTCGAGCAGTCAATTAAAACTTTGCCCCTCGGCTCGGTCCACGCATTCAAAAAGTAAAATATGAATGCCACGGCCAAATCATTCTAATTTTCTTTAGCCTGGCCTAATTTTAAGGAAGTGTGATTGAAATAGTTTTTTCGCTTTTTGACAGCACGTAGCTGTTGGCTGCGTTTTGAGGACCTTTCTCTTCTTTTTGTGCTAGGTTTATGGCTCTAATCTACATATCTGTCTCACACTATCTGGCTCTCTTTTCCATTTTCTCTTGCTGTTTATTACAACGCCCATACAGAGGCATCCTTAAATAAACCCTCCATATACAGATGTAGAACTTCAAAAGATTTGCGCAGGAAGAAAATAAGTCTTGACTTTATCTGGCTGTGACGTGTGTGCAGTCCAGTTGAAAATGTTTAGATATAAATACGCACATTCTCTGTTCCTTTTTTTGGAAAGCTCAATCCCTCTGTTCCTTTTAAATTATACAAAGTGTTATTTATAAGCGTACAAGGCATTTTCCCTTTACACTGCAGGCAATGATAACCCAACCCTCTTTGTTTCTATCGTGTTTTTTTTCTATGTCCTTCACCGTTTCCCATCTTCTTCATATCCCTTTTCTCCTTGTCTGCCTCCTGCTCTTCCACACTCCTGTTGTTTATTTGGCAACCGTCGCTTGGGGGCATATGGAATCTAATTTAGTCAGTAATCAAGAGCTTAGATTGGTCTTTGTGCATGTTGTGTGTGCTCCTGTTTGTGTCTGTGTATCCTTATATTGGCATTAAGCTAAGATGGACTCTTCTCATTTACCCAGACCTTAAAGAGTCAAAAGAAAACAAAGCAAAATACAGAAGGAAATCAAGTTTTCAGGAAACAACGTACCCATTTTTGCTTTAGCTTCTTATTTTGCGTTTTCTCTTTTTCTCTCTAACATCCATCTAGGGCTGGGCAATACCAAAATCTTCTATCCCAAATTAGGTCTTTTCGTACCTCGATAACGCTAATATCACGATATAGATGTATACGAAATGTTTACTTAAACTCTTCTGTTGCCAGTGTTTTAGTGTCAGCAAATTAAGTGTTTATAAAACAATCCCTAAACTATTTGAATAGCCTACATATTTATGTTATTTATGCAAGTATATGGACCTTAACATGATTCTATGGTTAGACATTATACATTTAATAAATACTTTCATTCGCTGCAAACCAGTGCAGGGTATTCTGCTGCTGTGGTCCACACTGCTCTGTGCTGAGGGCAAAGAGTAGCACACTGGGAAATAAAGCAGGTAGGCAGTCTGATGCTCATATCTTCACTTTATGCTCCTGTAGCCTCTGTAGAGAGGATTTTGCCAGGCTAGGTAAAGCAGAGCAGTCAAAGGTTACACATAAAATAAATATCTTTAGATACATTAAGTTGGAAATAAAATGACTTGTTTGAATGCCCTGTCTCCTACACAAGCAGACCTGCTTCATCCATGCGATGTTGGCGTCACCATTAATTGCATCGGACAAATAAGCTACAAAGCGATCCATTAAATTGATGCTATATCCTGTGAAAGTCTAAATGTTTTCATACATCTGTGTTTTTCCATCTAACCATCTTTTTATGCACATTTATTATTTAATTTATGCACATTTTTTAATTTGTACATAAAAAAAAAAGTGACTTATTGTCACTCATGCTTCCACTCCGCTAAGGAGACAAAAAATAGCAGCAAATGTAAACATCAGCTCTGTATTGAACGATAGATAAGAGCTTTATTGTCATTGCATGTTAAACACAACAAAATTTAGTTTGGCAGCAATCCGTGAGCAATTGATGAGACTGTAACCTTCCTCGAATTATTAATACATGAAACAAACATTTTATTTTCCATATTGTTTTGCAAATGGTTTTCAACCAGTTGAGGTGTGACTGGCCCTCTGACTGGAGAATTAGTGCCACCAGCTCTTTATGGTGAAGCTCCTAATGTTCACATAACAGTAGTGGATGGAAATGCACACTATTCAAATTCACATTTTCTTTTGTCGTTTGTTTCTGGAAATGTAGATGCTGTTTGATCACATAACCAAGAAAGGTCAGACCTGCTTATAAAGCAACCTGAAGTACTTTAAATAATGTTTTAAAACGTTATTTAAAAGCAATCTCTTTTACTATCTAAAATCTAACAGTGGCAAGCAAAGGGAATGGAGACAGGGCCATTTATTACATCCAAAACCTTTTCAGCCGCACTTGAGTGGACAATATGAAAAAGAAATTAGGGATTAATTAGCAACAGAGTGTGTAATATTAAGCACTTTTGTGCATACACTTACCTCTCACCTCCTCCATATTTATTCCTCTGAATCAATTGGAAAACGGTCACGATCAGTCGAACGACGAACGCCGTGCGACCAATAACCAGTAACATAGCTCAAACACAGCGTTCGTGATTCGACTGATCAAGATGGCGCCCGCATGTAAACATGAACGCTACTGTCTTTATAATCTATCTTTTTAATAGACTGTCTGTACACTTACAAAGTTCTCAATGCTTCGGTTTACATGTAGGGACCCTCATTATGCTACCGTTGATGTTTGGTGCTATTTTGAGCCTTGTTAGTGGTATAAAATAGCGATTTACCCTCTGCCCCGAAAGGTAGCATTAGCAGCTAATCACCAGTTCGCGCTAGCTTGTTTCAAGCTAGAGACACATTTGATTAGCATGAAAACATGTCCTAGAGAACGGTTGACTCGGTACACATATGTTATTAACCCCTAGGTTCATTTTGCGCCGGAATTGTCCTTTAAGTGCAATCATAGTTTTAGTTATTGTGCGGACGTATCTGGTGTTTTGTTTAGCTTTTGCAGCACACATATTCTAAAGGCCTGTGAGTTGTGTGAGAACTTAAAATGCTGTTTACTTAATCAATAGGGGAAAAACGTGCATGGAGGAAGAATGGGCAGAGACTCTAGATATCAATACTTTTTAGCCCTGTTTTCTTTTTAATCCTAACCAAGATCAGACAGACCTGAATTGACTACATGACCTGCAGACTTCTATATGAAGTCAATCCAAGCACAATGACAGCTGAACAAAGACTGACCTTGTTTTGTCATTTACAGCCAATACAAACCACTAATGATAAATGTATCAACATAATTCATAAGCGGCAACTGCTTTGATAATCGATTACTTGTTTAAATTATGTTTCCAAACGAAACTGTCCACTGTTCTCTGGTTCCAGCTTCTCCAGTGTGAGCATTTGCTGCTTTATATTTTGCTTTTATTTACGGAATATCTTTGCATTTTGGACTGTTTGTTGGACAAAAGACCTGAAGATGTCACCTACAGTCAGTCAATGATTTTCTTTGGGACACAACAATGTTTCAACAGAAAGGAAGTCATAGTTTGGAAATCGATAGTTGGGCATGAAATGTATATGTCAAGGTGCATCAAGAGCCCACCGTTTCAGCAGAGGTGTGTACTCTTGGTGTTCCAAATTAAAATTTGGACACACATAGACAATATTATTTTTTAAAGAGCAGAAAAAGAAATGTCTTAAAGTCATTACTAACAACCTTTTTATTGACCTGCTTTAGTACCACATCTAATGCTGTTTAAGACATAACTTGACTACACAAGGGATTGATTTTCGGACCCTGCTGTATAAATGAATGTACTTTTCTCAAGTTATCTATGAAATTACTATTAATAGTATGTCAGTTCTGTATTTCTTTAAACATCTTCAGATGTCCAGTGTGGACAAGAAGATTGTATTCCGTTCAAGTTAAAGAACTGATCTTTATCTTTCTGTCTTATTCTGTCTCAGGGAGACTATGATCCCGTCAAAACCCGAGTTCTCCACTTCAAAATGAACCCTACCTCTGTTGCCAAGCAACAGCGCCAGCAGGATGTTGAGGCTCTTCAGGAGGAAGTGACACGTCTCAGGGAACTCGTACGCTCATTGCAGGATGGAGGTGCCATGGTCCATTCACAAGACGACTCAAGTATGCACGCCCCCAGCCTTGGCCTCAGTTTTCCACCATCAAAGGAGGTGCTGGGTAAGATCAACAACACAGACACACATTTACATGTTTGTACTAAATTGGCTCATTAGCTTGTACTACCCTCGTATTCAATGAAACCGGGTTGAACATTTACTTTTCTATTGTCTATCACACTGCTGTTACCATAAAGTGATGAGAGATGCCATAGCTGAGATAAGGGCCACAGCAAACATTATAGGAGAAATAAATCTTGACCAACACAAATAACATTCATGTATGGCACAGTAAGTACATGTACATAAAAGGCTTGAGCTGTAATTACGTAGTTATTTCATGTACCGGTGAAACCGTTTGAGCGGTTACTTATTTGATTACTTACCAAGGTTATTAAGGTAAATGTTGGTAAAAAGACTGTCATAGTAAACATTAAAGAAGCAATTGGGTATTGTACTACTTTCCACACTGCACATTTTTGATGTGAGGTGCTGTTCCCTTTTTGGACTAATGAAAAATAATAAATGAGAGAAACTGTTTACTTACGCCCTCTATTGGCTGCATCTTAAACCAAAGTAAGAATGGAATTGCTCTGCTGGCCTTTGTCCTTCTAGTGTCCAGAGTCTTACGACAGGCAGTTAGATGGGGAAAGTGTAGTTATGACAGGGTTAAATATTTAATTGGAGTTCAGGGCAGTTCAGCGCTGGAAGTCTGTTGGCTAATTTGTGAACTGAGGACCACAGTGCGCTGCTCTCCCTCTCTCTCCCTCTCTAATATTCACTCTTCCTCTGTCTCTCGCTCACCAACACTCCTCTTGTCACTTCTCCCTTTACAACTTCCACCATTCTTTTTCCTTTGTTAGGCTTCATTTCACTCTTGTCTTTTCTTCTGTCATTTCCCCCCGTCTTTAATTTAGCCTGTCTGCTTCTGACCCATTCTTCTCCTGAAGTGATAATTGAGTTTCCCACCGGTATGTTCAATTTACCCTCTAGCAGATAATACAGACCTAATTTCTGATACCTGCTCTTATCTTCAGACCAGGGTTAAAGTAATGAGATGTCTGTACAAGTATCAAAGATAAACTGAATACATTTCATGTCTTTGCGATCAGCACAGACTTATATTAAAAAAAGTGTTATTTCATCAGCTCTATTGTTAGTTATTGACCCTTACAACCTCACCACAAAATTTGCATGTGTAATTAAGAAATGACAGATCTAAAATAACCTTTGCAAAACAAAGTGCTCAATAGAGCCAAAAACCCTACTTGTCGTTTTAAGACATTGTGGGTTTGGAGACTTTTGTTACATGAGAATAGTATCATACTATTAGTCAGTTGTAACTATTTGGAACATTTTGTGTAAATAGAAATTAGTAATTGATGTCTCATTATTTTCCATATTTTTCAACACATTAACAGAAAAACACCATTTAAAAACAATGAAAGAAACAACATGACATCATGACTTTGCGTAAACATACACGCCCACGTCCGCTAAGTGACGTGTTATCTGTACGCATTTTGAGCTATCCGCGTGTATGTCTACACTGTATACAGCGGGCGTTAAATACACGCCATTTGAGTTATCGGTACGTATTTTGAGCGCCATATACAGCGGACGGGTTGGGTTTAGGAAAAGAAGAAAGCTACGGTTGGGTTTAGGAAACGTGACGCACGGGACCCGAAGGAAGCGTGACACGATCCCCGGTCTCCTGGGTCAAAGCCCTGTGTTTGACCCATCCACCACCCCGACCAACCTCCCTATGCAGATTTTCGCCCTTTCATACTACTCACTACGGCGTAAATTCACACGCAATCGCAAGGTAATGTAAGTCAATGGAGGCCAAACAGTGTTGATAAACACGCTAGAAAGTGAGTATGCGTCTTGATAACACGCTAATAATAGCATAGGAATTGGCGTGTCATACACACTCCACATCAGTCTGGAAAGAAACAAAATCGACACAATGCATTTATTGAAGTAACTGAGAGCTGAAGATCACATAAATACAAAACTCACTTTTACCCATAAGAAGATGATTAAAATAAACATAATGGAGCTAATGTTAAGGCAACTTACCACAGAGACGCCACAGACTCTAATACATGTTGGGGTGCACGGCTCAAGTCCCCAATACACAAAACCAGATCTCCGGAAAATCAATTAATTCAAAAAAGAATGAAACCACTTATCAGTAACAGTTATCAGTTAATAGTATAAAAATAAACTGATGACTGATAATAAATAATATAAAATGTAAATTGAAATGAATACCCAGTGATGGCAAGTGGAATCATTCTCATCATTCTCACTGTCAACTCCGCTACACAAACACAATTATTGCAGTCATGAAATGTCCATTTACATTCTAAACTGTGGGTCATGAGAAGCTTTTTAATGGCAGCCAATTAGTTTATTTTAAATAGACAGCCATGTTTGTGTATAGGTAAGCAGTGCTACCCATTACCTTAGAGCTAAGTATGACAGTATAACAATAGTCAAATGAAGTCTAGGATTACAGTGACAGGAATTATTCTTTAATTTGGCTCATGTTTACCCTTGAATAGCCTTCTATTATACTCATCAAGGATTAAAAAAAAATTAAATTAAACCAGTGAATAAATAAAGCCGTTATTAAGTATTATTTCTGGCTTTACACATGACTGCATTTTGTGAATAAATTATTTATTTTTTTACTTCTTCTTGGAAGCGCCCTGAGGATTACTTTGCAGTGGAATGTGAAAATATGATTAAATATATAGAGTTTGAACTGACACTTTACTTGTCTTCCTACTGTAAGGCTTCTATATAGTAACACATCTTGTCAGTGCTCTGTGGTGTAGCCAGGAATTAGACTATACTGCTTACAGATTAATCTGTCCAGGGTATAATTCCCCTACTTTTACTGCTACAGTGTAACCCATCTCTGCTTTACCACCTCCATGATGAGTGATTTGTGTATATGTGATAATGCTTTACCTGTTGGTTTAAGATTTGATTTTTGATTTATTTTTTACAATGAAATGGTGCGTTTTTCATACATTTCACTGTAGAACATTGGCCGTTCTCCTTTTGAACATGACTAGAAGTCAGAAGTCACAAGAAGCACAGTCGGGACAATATTACACTTGAGTTGCGTTTCCTGGGCAGATCGGTCACCTTTTGGTAAACTCCTGCTGTTCTTTGTTGGTAAAACAACAAATCATTTTGTCAGTACCATTTGTGTTCATTTTTCCATGTTACATTCAACAGATACATATGCAAACATTGGACAAAGTTCAGTTTGGAAAATGAGCAGTCAAAAATATAAAAAAATAATAGGCTCCCTTGTGTGCAGTGGAATTTTCTTGACAGCTTTTAAGAGAGAGTGCGCCCAGACCCCTAGAGACCAATTAAGGCTAAAAGTCAGAAGTCACTTACTTTGTCAAAACTTGACAGTTGGTATAAAAAAATGCTTTGATTTAGTCACTTAACACATTGGCACATTTGTGTGTGCACTTGTACACATTCGTCTTTACATAGGCAGTAACATGTTTATTTCCCAGCGTACGTGCTTATTTGTCTGCATGTTGCAGTAAATTTAAGCAGCGTCTATTTCATACTTGTCACTTGAGAATTTGCGGCCATTTTCAGGGCAGTTTGATAGCTGTCATATAGTGACAGTTTTGTCACACTGCTGAAGTCTTGAAACAGTATTTATCAGCACTGACTGGCACTCAAGAGGAGCCCAGTCACCCAGGAGATAGACAGGCGCACAGAGAGAGACACACACACACACACACACACACACACACACACACACACACAAGTTAAGTATAAGTTTATACTTTTGAGCTTTTACTTGTTTGATAATGAATGTTAAAAATGTAATGGGCAAAGAGAAATATGATGAGTACAAATACTTATCAATCGAAATGAGCCACTTTTACTATAAACTGCTGCACAGATATAAGCTGTATGTTCATGTGTTTTTAATAGCCCAAACAAATTCCGAATTTGCGACTGGTTGGTGTTTGCTGTCAGAAGGTAAATTCATTCAACATTTATTTATACTCGAGAGATCATTGAGGGGCGGCCCTCATTTACAATGACATTGAGTCAAATTACAAAGACAAAAACAAAACAACACAGGAAAGAAGTGACACCATGATAAGAAAAATAGAAAGACACTAAAACTTTCTGAATTGGAAAGATTATTTGATAAATGAATTAGGATAAAAAGGATGCAAAAGAAAGTTTGTATAAATGATGTAAAGCAATTACAAGTACAAGTGTGCCGGTTTAAAACCAGATTTCTGAATTGTCCAAATGGCACAACTGAGTGTGCTGTAATTTGTTCCAGGAGTCAGGTTGTACTGTAGGTAGTACAATAATACTGGTTATTTGAACATTCTTATTAAAGTAGATTCACATTTGAGTGAGTGAAATGCTTTTGACCTTGGAAAAATGAATCAAAACTATAATAAGCATGTTATCTGCCTTTTTGTCAGAGTTTTTCTTCTCTTTTGAATTAACCTTTTGTTAATTCTCTTTCTGTTCTGCCTGTTTTTGTTACACATTTTGACACAACTTTCTTGTGATGTAAATAGCTATTGACAACAACGCTCACTGCTATTTAATTAGAGCAATTTGTCCACTTTTCTTCGCATGCGGTCCTTTTTGAAAGGATAGAGCACACACTCCCCAATAAAGACGCCCCAGCTGTCTGGTGCTGTGGTCAGATGTTTCGGTAGTACATAAAACCAATTGAGAATGTTTTTGGTAACCTTGTGGAAACATTTGCCTCTTTGTGGCTTGTCTGTTCTCCTCACTTCTTTCACCATTTCTAATGTTACAATATATTCATGCGCAATCACACACGCTCAAATGCATGTGTATCACTTGGAACGTTTTCTGCAGTAATAACATTTTAAATTTCTTCCATAACGACTCACTTTTGCTCTGACAAACCCATTTCTCTGCCTTCTCCAATCGAGTCTTCCAATTAAAGCAATTACCGCAAATTGATTTTCAACAAATTAAAGTCAAGCCCCCATCCTGCTTCTCCTCTCCACGAATCTGCTCCCAGCTCGGAGACGGAGCTGACTGCTTTAGTCCCCACCACTACATGTTGTGCATTATAGTGGATTGTTAGACCCTAAGAGAACAGATGAAGTGCCTCAGGGAGTCTATTTTTGATATGGAGCTGTCCATCTGTGCTGTACTAGCTAAGTGAGTTGAGCATGTACTTGTAGAGCCCGGTGGAAAAGAAGTCTTGCACGTGTTGCAGAATCTTAGAGGAAAATGTCTGAGTTGCTCATGTATACAGAGTGATGTTATACAAATATTGTGTCAGAATATCTGACTGATGTATTCTCCCTACCTTTTGTGTGTGTGTTGCAGATTTACGTAAGCAGATGGAGAGTTCAGAGCTCCGGAACCAGAGGCTAAAGGAGGTGTTTCAAAGGAAAATTCAGGAGTTCCGCACAGTCTGCTACGTCCTGACCGGCTATCAGATGGATATCACCACAGAAAACCAGTACAGGCTCACCTCAGTCTATGCAGAGCACATGGACGACTCCTTGCTCTTCAAAAAGGTATTTCAAAGAGACAGTATTTACACACAAAGAGGTAAAGGTGATGCGTGAATGTGTGGTAAACTGTAACACGACCTTTAGGACCAGAGAAACACAGATTTGAAACACTTGATCACAATATTACCATAAACCAAATCCCAGATAACCGGTTATATGTAATCATATCAATATTAACAATGTATTTCTAGCTTTATGTACATCTATACCTACACACTTGCTGAGATCAGATATGGTTGCACGTGGCTATGAGCCACTGGCAGTGTGTATTTCTGTAAGCATATGCACCCTGATCATTAACATAGAAGTGTGAAGTTAAAAGGGAAAAAAACTGTCAACATCAAAATTCCTACAGGCTGTAGCATCTGTGAGAGTGCTGATATCTGTCTCGATTGGGATCTTTGACTAATGCTTCATGAAGTGCAAATTTGACCTTGCACGGTGTTTCTTTTCTCCCCTTTTTTTTTTACTGAATCCCCCATCTCCACGTTTATGCACCATTATGCCACATTATGGCTTTGTGCACTACTCAGCCATGCAGGGAGAGGAACAGAGACTCTCCTCTGCTGTGTGTTTGTGTGTGTGGGTGTGCAATGTCGCAGGGCTGCATTAATCGATCACCACTCCCCATACACACATTGAGTGGGCTAAATAAAAACTGTATGTGTGTCTGTCCTTAGCAGTTGAGCTAAATCCTTTTCTTAAGTAGCTTTACAGTGAAAACATCCTGTTGTGCTCCCTTTGCACTTACCTCTTTGTCTCCTTCCTTCCCCTTCTCCCCTCTCTCCATCCTGTCATGCTACACTTTTTCCTTTTATCTCTCTCTTTTTGTTTATCTCTCCCCTTCTCTCCGTTGCTTTCTGATCTGAGTGTCTAGCAGTAGCTAATCACTGTGTTATGATAGGGGGCCTCTAGCTACAACAAGAACCGTGGAGAATCCATACCAGCGAGGTAGAAGGCAGCTTTATTATCTTGGCAGGGTGATTATAGTGGTCAAGTGCTAGACTGTTGCGACTGCTCATTGCTGCCTTGCTCATGGACTCACTTGAATGCTAGTGGAGTGGGAAAATAACATGAGAATAAGAAATGGGGGAGATTAGAGTGTGTTTGTGTGCGTGTATATATATATATATATATATATATATATATATATATATATATGCTGGTGTCCAATCTGCTCCATTGAACCCACCTGCGACCCTGCCAGAAGAGATAATTCACTGTCAATATTTATTAACCTCAGACTGCATTATAGAGCGAACACACACACACACACACACACACACACACACACATACAGACAGTCGTGATACCCTCATAGTGCGCACTGTCACACTCAAATGCACACATACTCCAATCTCACACTACAGAGATTGAGTGTACAGGCATACAGATGTACAAATACATTAGGGGCTTTCCGACCGCAGGGTTTTTTGCAGTTCTTAGAACTAAACATTCCTAGAACACTTTTTTCGTCGTGTTCCGACAGGAAAAATTTGGGGATTTTTAAGTTCCTCTGGCCGCTGTAGCGTACTTTTTTAGCTCCTATTTCAGAGCAGGGTCTTTTCCCTTTTCCCTTTTCCTAGGTGTACTTGATTGGTCGAACTTATAAGTCCCGCCCACTGCCAACTCGGAAACCATCTTATTCATCATTAAATTCACTTCTGACAACGTTTTAGGCGAGAAATTAACTGTTTAGATTTCGAATATAGGCAGTCTTGCAAAAATTGATGCCGAATTGACAATTTGCTTCAAAGTTTTCGGAGTTCAGAAGCTCCATGAAGTGAGGCGACAGCCAGCAAGCGTCTGCCCCGGCCTCTAGCTCGTCGCTCGGCCAGTCATGCCCAGACACCTCGCGGTAAGCTGGAGGTCTCTCAGACCTCTCTCGTAAATAAGAGGCTTTTATTTCGCCGTTGACGGTTCGTTTGTTTAAATATCACAACACATGTCCATCACAAGATTAATGGGAACCTGTGGTTAACTGTCTTTTCGGAGTTAAACTCCACAAGCGTGTCCTGCGGCTCACCGGCAAAGACCGTTGCAGTGCTTGCGTCACTCCCTTACCCCTCCTACCAGTCCCTATGGCCACTTGGCCAGTGGGAATGCAAACGGAAAAAAAGATTTTGGGGGAGTAGTTCTTAGAACTGCTTAGAAGTGTACTTTTCCTCTAAAAAGTACAAGTACTATCCGGTCGGAAAGCACCTTAACACACAAAACAGAGGCTCAAACTTCCTGTATTAGTATTCCGGGTGTTCTCCACTGTCAGAGTGTGTATGACACACGCATGGTGGCCTATGGGAGCAGCGAGGCCTGTACTACTAATGGAATATGACACTCATGCACACACGTATAAAGGAACACCCACACACACACAAATGCACATGAATAACAATATACATAATATTCTCTTGGTGTGTGTGTGAGTGTGTGTGAGACTGTAATCTTGGTTATGAGAATATAAAGTGGACTAATTGTAGGATGAGGCAGGAGTAAGTGGAGAGCAAATGGGGATTTTGGACAAATAGGATTCTAATGTTATTCACCTCCCCAACAGGGTTGCCAGATAATCCTGCTAATATCCCCCTCTAGCAGAGGCACCCAAATCCCCCTCCTATGGTGTAAGCTGTTTAACCTGCAACTGTCACATTCTCTCTCTCTCTCTCTCTCTCTCTCTCTCTCTCTCTCTTTTCTAATGCGTTCATTATATCAAATTCTCATTCAAATTATTTCGTCAACCTTTATTCACAATTACTTTTCAGCCCTTTTAAAATCGCTACAATTTAGTAATCAAAACGTTTCAAGTTTAATTGTCACTTTTCTGTCTCTCTCTCACTCACTCATTCAGTCAGTCCTGTGTGATTATCAGCAGGGATTGTAGAGACCCACAATGATAGTAATCATGGCTCCAAGAAAGGTTTTGTTTATTCAGTCTTTATCACTAACTTGGCTCAGAGGTTGTAATTTAAACTACTTTTCCCCCCATTTCATCTGTAAAAGGCGTCAAATGCTAATTGAGGTTTTTTGGGGGGAACGATGATACTGAAACAATACTTCAGTGATCGTAACTTATGTAAACTTGTGTTTAAGATTGAGAGAAAATACAGTATGTATTTTTTTTTATTTCCTCGATTAATCCATAGTCATTTCATCTATAGAATGTAGATACAATTCAGAAAATGCTGCTCGCAATTTCCTAAAGCCAAAGGTTCAAAGCTCAGTCCAAAATAACTTATTCAGTTTACAATAATATGAAAAAGCAGCAAGTTCTTGCTTTGAACAAGCTGCAACCAGACATAAGATACAGTATGGAATAGTAGAAACTAGGACAACATGTACAGCATTTTTAACAAAAGACGTAAGTGGTTAAATCTAAATGTACCACCAAACAAATATTGCTGATATCTGAACTTCATATCTGAGTGCTACTTGCCGACCTGTGGATGAAACCAAATCCCCAAAAAATTACTACAGCTCTTGCGAAATGGGTGGCAACTAACTGCAGACCTGTCAGCATCGTAGAGGACTCGGGTCTTAAAGACGTAGGCTGCTACGGTTGGCATGTTCTGAATTTTGCAATAATGACATATTCCTACATTTTTCTTTTGTTTACAGTAAATAAATAATAAACAAATGCAAATCTTAAAGTCAAGTTCATTAAGCAACTTTCTTTGCATTCATTTGATTCCCAGTCAAGATAGACTGGTAATAATGGCGTTCCATTGTTAATATGTACTTAAAACAGTTCTGAAATGCAAAATAATAGAATTGTAATCATGTGATAAAACAAAAGCAATTACTCGCGATTAACTATAGAAATTCAGCGATTAGTCGCGATTAAGAAAAAATTAATCGTTTGATATATATATAAAGACTGTTAGTCTTGTTCAAAGTTACTCATTTATTTCATTATTGCATCAACTTTATTTTCAGGTAAATCCAGATGTACACCCCCACAGCCTTTACTTAAAATGTTTTGAATTTTACATAAATTTGTTGACTTCAAAGCAACCATAATCTAATTATGTTGGTTGGGTTGTTGTTGTTTTTACAGAATAAAGTCAAAAGTCAGGATGTGTGTTCCAGTGGTGGGAGATCAACAGTTGTGCGTGTCAAAGTTGACTGTAACTGTGTGGCCTTCAAATACTAGTGTTGTGAACAAGAACCAGTATGATGCAACAGCTTACTTAGTCATAACTAGTTCATGTGCATACATGCTGTTTGTCAATTAATAATGGATTAATGCAATGTTATGTTAAAATGGCTTTGATGACAGAATTAGTTAGGGAAAGTGTGCAGAACATGTTTGTGTATTAGCCTGAAATGAGCATTTGTGTAATTTACATTTTTAGCTTGCCCCTAGGTGAGAGAGCTGATTAGCGTCAGTGATTAGATATTTATGAGGCTCTGCTAATCAGTGAGATAAACACCTTAGCTGTGTGAGCCAGTGAGTTATTTGAACATTTTTCTTCCAGAAGTTTCAAGGAGATGAAGGCACTGCTTGCAACCTTACCATTTCCCCGATTTTAAAGGTTCACATAAACGCAAAGTCCAAAAAGTCTGATGTCACAGGATACGATAGAAGCTTTATTGGCAGTTTTTTATTGCACACACAGTGATTAGATTGCTGCAGGCCCATGAAATAAGTTTGGTTAATTTGCCTTAAATTTCCTCTAAAGTATTACAAAAAATAGTTTATAATTTATGTGTATAATGCTGGCTATAGACAGGTAGTAGCTCAAATGAAGCAGTGCATCTGTCAGATAAAGATTTGGAAATTGAGAAACTTCAGTTGAGTCAGAATAGTAAAAAAACAAAAACAAAAAAAAAAACAGACACATTGTAGACAAACGAGTCCTTAAAGTTGGATGTCTCTTTAAGTAATCTCCCAAAGCAGACCCACTGCTGGGCTTACACACTACTGCTATTGATTAGCTCATTAACAAACAAACACACACACACACACACACACACACACACACACACACACACACACACACACAGCTCTGCTCTCCACAGCAGTGACTGAAAACTTTTTTCTTCCCCCTCCTAATGAAAGGAGAAGATAAAATCTCAGGGCCAGCTCATTAAAACATAGTCCCAATTAACTGTCAACCTTCTCACCAGAGAGAGGTGGAGGGAAAGAAAAGAATGTATGTATGGATGGATGGTGCCGGTGGTAGGTGATGTGTAGACAGAGCAGAACGTTTCAATAGTGGCACTGGTTTAAAGAAGCAATAAAATAGTGTCTTTTGAAAAATAATTTTCTGTTCGCGAAAGTGAGAGAAGGAATTGGAAAGTTAATGAAGTACCGTTTATGAACACTGTCGAGGCTTAAGGACCTGTCTCTGTTTTATCAGCGACTTGGGAATGATTAACGCCACACAAATGTGTGTTTGTCTGTGAATGTGTAATAATAACTGAAGCACAGCCCGACTATCAGGGTTGCTGCTGACTACAGGGCCAGTTAGACTCGTGCCATGGGAGGGGTCAGGAGCTGGAGCGCTGTGGCCCAGCTGAGCCAAAAAGGTTTATGGTAACACTCTTTCTCACCCAGTGATAAGCCTGTTATCTCCTGCCTCTCTCATTTTCTGACCAATCAGATTTCATGCCACTAGTGTGTTAGAGTGGTAATAGTAGCAGGCAGTGTGGCAGCTACTTAAAAATGTTAAGGGCCGATAAAGTGTTGCGTTTTTTTTAACCATTTTTTGATTAGACCGTAAAGGGGAATGAGCAAGTTCATTTTACAGTGAAACACCTGTACTGCCTGGCAAAAGGCAAAGCTGCTTGAGGGAAGGGGGTGGGAGGTCAGGGCTAAAAAAGACAGCAGCACACATCAAAACATTTCCAACACACCTACGACTACGTGCATACAATCACAACAAGCATTACATGTGACAACAAGTATTACGTTAATTACATGCAGTCTAGAACACAAGCATCGGACATACACAAGCTGTAAGACCAACGTGCAAAGCAAAACCGCAGCAGCAAGAAAACAAGAATATTTCCATAGGACAACCAGTAAGCAGCAGACAGCGGTTAAACGCAACCCCCTGTTAGGAGAATAGTTAGAGCAAGAATGGCAGGTGCATCGAGTGAGCGATATCAGTGCGTGTGTGGTCAAGCAAGGAGAGCGGTAACGGAGTGAGAGTAGCGGATGAGTGCGGCTGTGAAAAAGAGATAGCAAAGACAACGTAAAGTTAGTTAACAGTGAACACTAAAGCAACAAGCTTCTCAAGACACGGTGTCTTCATCTGTTGGCAATACTGCCGGTAAAGTGAAGGGTGTTACCCACGCCTCCCCTGTGCTTCCCGGGAGGAACAGGAAAGACGTAACCCCGATTTTCCACTGGGCACGTCTGTGCTGCGTTCCGGTTTTGTTCTATCCTCCGCCACGCCCCATACCACACCAGAAACGCCTCAGAAGCGGAGCGTCTTGCTGCCTGACTCGCAGATTATATTGTCTCTACTTTGTACTTTACAGAACAATCGCGTTTATTAAGCTAGTATCTACCTTCCACTCCAAGCCCTCCTACTCCATGCCTTCTCTTTTCTGGCGTTGTCGTTATAAAAAAGATCTGTGATGCCTATTATGTTTTTCCACCTCTAAGATGAATCTCTCGTAGTCTGTAGTGTTGTACAGGAGACCATATACGATATTGGGGGGTGTCTTTTGCTAAATTGACTAGATGCTCTCGCTGTTTCACTTCCTGCCCGGCTGTCCAAACGGCTCGCGGCTTCCGTGAAAATAGACGTGGCGCGTATCTTTAGCGGAGCAAGCATTGACTTCATCAATGACTCCGGAACAAAGCGCAGACGTGCCCAGTGGAAAATAGGGATGACATCCCACTCTACCCCGCCTCCGCAAAAATATCTAACTCCCAACTGTTTACTTTATGCTTTTTCTTTAAATACTGTAGAGTAACAGTAACAGTAAACAACCTTTAATTAAACCTTACGACATATGTTGCAGCACAGTGTTTCCATTTCAGCTCAATGTGAGAGTCTTTACAAGAGTCTTTCATTACAAGAGTCATTACAGATAAAAAAAAAGTGTGTTCTCCCATAGACTGTATAAAATAGGTTTGCCGAGGGCAGGGCATAGCAGACGATCCACAGCACAGCAGACTAGCAGCTGAGTAGAGAGTGTGGGCGACTCGGCAGTCTGATAACTCAATGCTCTCTCTACCAATATAAGCTGCATTTTTAGGCCTTTATTTGGATAGGACAGCTTAGACTAGGAAAGGGGAGAGAGAAGGGGAATGACCTGCAGCAAAGGGCTGCAGGTCGGAGTCGAACCTGCGGCTGCTGCGTCGTCGTGGTTGAATATTTGTGTGTACCGTATGCTTATCTTAAATCTTTCCCTGTGCAAAATGGGTCTACAATTATCACTGAAACAAGATCAGTAATGTCTTGCATTCCTATCGTACGTTGTTTATAAGTCATCTACGGTTTATTTGTGTGTGTGCACATGCATGATCTCTGCATGTGTGCAAGACAGAGTTGAGAGCACCAAAAATGAATATAAAACTAAAAAGGATAGATGAGTGGGTGTTTTTAAATATTTTGGGAAGAGAAAGAGGGCTTCCTGGGACTGAATTTCACTTTGCTCACTGACTAAAACAAAACACTGACTGATGTATCGCTGATAGCTATCAGCAAAGCACTAATAAACAGTAAACACCCACTCTGATGGGAATACAAGAGTGAATAAATGAACTGCATTTCTGTGGATGTGACTTTATGTACTTAAACCTTCAGCGAGAAATCTTGGAGTTCAAATCCCAGAGAAGGAAGAGAATGTTGACTCTGATTTCTCCTGACAGTTTCCTGTCCTGCTTGCCCTCAGGGTGTGTATGAGTATATTTGTGTAGGCCTGTGCATGCGCTTGTCTGTGTCGCTGGCTCCTCTGGTCGATGTTCGGAACATATGTCTGCTGTCTCCATGGTAACGTGATACACCAGAACCACACATGAGTCCACCT
Organism: Sander vitreus; assembly: GCF_031162955.1. NCBI lineage: Eukaryota > Metazoa > Chordata > Actinopteri > Perciformes > Percidae > Sander > Sander vitreus. The sequence continues at coordinate 8,687,478 of NC_135856.1, read as the reverse complement.
GAGGTTGTGACTTTTCCTGAGCTGGAGAAGCCCTCCCTAGTTCTGTCACAGACTCACAGCAGTTCACACATTAATGTTGTCTTTAGGGCTGAAACGATTCCTCAAATAATTTGATTAGACAGAAAGTTTGGGATCATTTTAAGCTGCAAACATGCTACTACATCATCTCTGTAGAAAACATCCAGTGTCCTCATCCATTCCACGGAGCGAACCCGACACAAGGTAGCTAACTAACGTCTGCTGCTCTCGTCCACCGCGCTGTTTTACACAACTAGCCTACAGCATGCTACTCTGCTAATAGTGATGTTTTACCAACAAGCTAAAACGAAAGCTGTCGGTTTGTAGTCTGTTTATTAGTTTGCTACTAATCTTTGGAAACTGGAGACAAACCGGCTCCTCCCCCCAGCATGGCCACTTAATATGCACGTGAATGACGTCATCATGCTGGTGATGTCTGCATTCTTTATTCTTTCTCCTCACTCAGTGTTAGCCTTCCTAATGTGTCCCCCAGAACAGTGTAGTTGAATAGCCCTGCTGTAAGCTTTGTACCGTCACATTTACCTGGGCTTAGTGAACAGCTCTTTTGCATATCCAGTGCAAAGAGCCAGCGGCAAGAAGGGGAAGGGGGTGAAAAATATTAACATTTGGGCCACCAAAGATGTACTTGGAATTTAACAATAAAAAATGTTGCTTTTTCAAAAAAAAAAAACCTGTCTTTTGGATATAAATATCCTTTTTTTTTATAGTACACAGAAATAATAATTATTTACTATTGCTGTTTACTAAGTATTTCTTACTAAGTATTTCTTATCCGATTACTTGATTAATCGATGGAATAATCAGTAGAATACTCGATTACTAAAATAATCGATAGCTGCAGCCCTAGTTGTCTTGATAACTCAGCGTTCATGAATTAGCCCAGTCACTCACTCACATGATTTTATTTTAATTATTTACTGAAGACTGAATGGATGTTATTGTTGATGAATATTTTTATAGGAGTACTACTGCATATGTGCATAAAGCTGTTGTGGCTCCAGAGGTAGCTGTTTAAAGTCTGATAACTGCAGACTACAAGTTTGAAAATCTGGCGGTGTGGAGTTAAGGTCGGTGTCCATATATGCGTTGTTTTCACGGATGGGATCGCCCTGCTTCCCAGCATTGCACACTAGTGAGCTTGCCACCAGTTTCTCTTCATTGACCACTGACAAGCAAAGAAAACAGTCTACACCCTCCTACAACCGTGATGGCTGCAGCTGATTGGACGAACGAGGGGCTGGCTCCTCCCGAATTTCAAAACCGACCATAATGGCGGGTCCTTCGGAATACGAGCTCGTATTTTATGAAAATAGTTCACCGAAACGTGTTTCTGAAAACCTTTTAAGCGAGAAATAGGCCATGCAGTTGCTGAATCTGTCTTTGTTTCAGATCGACAAAGGTCAGTTTAAAAGATGTTCGTCAGATTTTGAGAGGGGTTGAGCCGAGCCGGGCGCTCCTCATTTGCATAAAGGTGGCTGGATTCAACTTTATGCAAATGAGGAGCGGGCGACTCAACGCCCCGCTTCTCCAAAGTCCCCGCGAAGCTACCAGAATGCATTGCACGGCTGCTCCCATAGAAATGAATGGGAAGCGGGGAAATTACGCTGACAATGGACACACCATTAGAAAGAAGTGAGTTTAACAGACCTGTATAGCTTGAGACTAATGGCTCAAGGCTGCATTAGCCACTACTAGCATAACATACCCGAATCTCTGAGCCAACTGTTGGCAGTCAGTTGCGCTGTGGATAATGTAAGGCACCAGTTTTGAGAATGAGGAAGAATGCCTGGAATAAAAAAAGACTATTTCTGGATTGGCTGCAACAATTTTGATCCTTTTTTGAAATTTTGAATCTGTCCATCGTGCAACGCTAAATCAGCGGAGTAGTAATTTTCTTTTCACGTCTTCCTTCAGTAAGTAAAGATACGAGAAATGCTAAGGGTGCACTTCACTATTGTAGCTACAATGTTTTATGCTAAATATTAAATATTGTCTGTGCACAGACGCAGAGAATATACAGTACAGTAAAACGTCACATGTTTACATGCTTTAATGTTAAAAAACTATTTTTCTCATACTGCCCATGGCTGCTGCACCTGTATTCACCCTCTGTAGGAGCTCCTTTCTCTTTAATTCCTCCTCCCGAAAAAGTCCAGTCTGCTCTGATTGGCCAGCGCGCTTCCTGGAATGTCCGGAACCTCCGCTCCGTGTTTCACTCGTTGAAGCTGGAGCTACTGCAACGGAGTATATAGCAGGACTTTGTACCGTGAAAAATCACCAATAAAGGCAGCCAAGATGACATTGTTTCCTGCCGTTAGCATGTAGTTACATGGGACAATGTTAACACCGCAGTGGCTTAAAAAAAAAAACAACTCCAGTCCTGCCCACTTGGAGCAGATGACTAATCATAGAAGGCTGGCTCAGAGTTGCGTAAGACTTAGCCGAGAGTAGAAAAAACTGTTGAAACTGGAGTGTTCAGATTAGTTAGAAATCTGAAAGTTTTTAGGTCACAGGGATTTGTCTAAAATACGTTTTTTTGGCCACGTTTAACATGAAAATCCAACATTATAACATTGTAGATGTGACAGAAAACACAGAAAAGCATAAAATGTGACTAAACTAAATCTTGTTTACCAGTCCAGTAGGGCTGGGACGGTTACCGCATTACCACAATACCACTGTCACGCAGGTCTGAGCCTGTCAACATCACTGCAAAAAAACACACGTGTGCACGTTGTGTCTAATGATATGGGTTGTGTCTGATGACATTGTGTCCTACATGGATTCAAGGTTTTCTAAACAAAACTTATCATCAAAAGATGGAGCAAATGTTGTTGTTGGAGTGCAATGTTCCATGACACATAACATTCCATTCGTGTTGACTATTAGGCCCAGACTGATCTCATGAAGTGGAGTCTGTATGACACGCCAATTCGTATGCCATTATTGGCGTGTTATCAAGACGCATACTCGCTTTTTAGCGTGTTTATCAACGCCGTTTGACCTCCATTGACTTACATTACCTTGTGATTGCGTGTGAATTTACACCGTAGTGAGTAGTATGAAAGGGCGAAAATCCGCATAGGGAGGTTGGTCGGGGTTGCGGGTGGGTCAAACACAGGACTTTGACCCAGGAGACCGGGGATCGTGTCCCTTGTGTCACTTTCCTTCGTGTCACGTTTCCTAAACTCAACCGTAGCTTTCTTCTTTTACTAAACCCAACCCAGTTCTTCTTTTACCAAACCCAACCGGTTCTTCTTTTCCTAAACCCAACCCGCGTGTCACGTTTCCTAAACCTAACCGTATCTTTCATCTTTTCCTAAACCCAGTGGGCGTGTATGTTTATGCAAAGTCATGATATCATGTTGTTAGGCCTATATGCGAGAGTACCTGTGAATAGATAGACAAGAACAAAACGAATCAGAGAAGCGAAAGAAATTATTTATTTATTTATTTTATACTGTACAACCAGTAAAACATGTCCAGTGGTCTCATTTATAAAACTGTGCGTAGGATCCTTACGATAAGTGTACGTACGCCCAAAAGCCCAAAATGGCGTACGCCAAAAAAAAGTCAGATTTATAAATCAGAGATTACCTACAAGTGTGCGCACGTGAATCAGCCTCTTATGCCGCCCTGTACACGCCCATTTTTAACCATAACAAGTCAATGCAAAGCACCTCATGAATGCTGATCAGTATGTTAATGACCCTGGCAGTTGTTCTTTACGCCGAATCATGACGACTGGCGGGGAAAAAGCAAAAAACTTCTCGGACATTCAGGAATTGCTGCAAATTGAATTATAATTTCGGCCTGTTCTTGCACAGTGTAGGGAAACCTGATCTATAGACTACATGTATTAATAATACCTTCCAAAACGGCAGGCATTACGGCACTCGGGGACAGCTTCAATATACCAGACGTATATGATAAGATTTAACAGAACTATATATTACATCCAAACAAGCCTTAGTGATAAAGTTGAAGATTATATATAATCTTTATAAAAAACAACACTTAGCTGTCTGACATTTCCCTCTGGAAACAGCCGGTGGCCCCCAGAGTGGCGAGGACCTGTAATTGGACCGGGATGGACCGGTTCCGGCGCGTTGCCCTCTCTACTGGACCCAATTCAGTACATAGATCCAAGAGCTCAGCTTTAGGGAATTTAAATCGGCAGTTCCAGTCATCGTCATGGTCCCTGAAGTCTCTCTTTCTCCTGATTCTTCCATTAGCGTAGTCCTCCTGCATGGCCAGCAGTGCCATCATGCAGCATTACGCACGGGGGTCACCGCAGTATTTATATGTTTACAACAAGTTGTGATTGTTAACACCTTGCCAACACAGCATCAACTAGTGGTATCCCCCACCCCAAGATACAATTTGAAAACGAAAGAAAGTCTAATAGGCAAACACACATTTCTTCATGCAGGTTTTGTCACGAACAGTATTAAAGTTGGAGGACATTAAGGGTAACGATTGCGCAAGAACTTAACGGCTGTATTTCCAGACTTTGACATTTGATGATATATGCACAGTATTAAAGACAGATATTTAGTTATTTACACTGTGTTCTGCCGTTATCTAATGGTAGGGTATTTGATGCTATCCTGTACTCCATGCAGTCGGGCCATCTCCTCCTCCTGCGCTCCTAGCAGACAATGTGACGGTGAGACAGCGCCGATTAAACATTAAGAACAAATTTTTATTTAACATTTGAGTTGGAGGTGTTTATGGAACAATTATCACTCAGTACAAAATAACACTGCTGGATTTAATCTTCATGGTAATGTGGGGAATCAATACTTGAAAAATATTACAGTAATCATTATTCCCATTTACTTTCTGCAGTCTGACTTCAGTTCACCACCTCACCATCTGCGTCGCCAATTCCTATTTTGTCTCCAAAATGTGCGTTTGCATGGGTCAGAGTTTGCGTGGAGGACCGCACATTCTCCCATCAAGTTTGTTTTTATAAATCACAACCTTTGCGTGGGAAGTGGCGTACGCACATTTTCAGCCCCTTTTTGTGCGTACGCCACGTTTATAAATGAGACCCCAGTTCTGTAGACATGGTCGTTATTTATCTATTAAAGGAACACGCCGACTTATTGGGACTTTAGCTTATTCACCGTATCCCCTAGAGTTAGATAAGTCCATACCCTTCTCATCTCCGTGCGTGTTGTAACTCTTTCTGACGCCCCCACCGTTAGCCTCGCTTGGCACAGATCCTGGAGGTAACCGGCTCCAACTAGCCTGTTGCTCCCGATAACGCCAACATTTTCCTATTTACATGTTGTGATTTGTATAGTCACAGCGTGTACAAATAACAAGGTCACATGAGACACAGCCATCTTCTAACCGTATACAAACTGGGAACTATATTCTCAGAAAGGCGAAGCACTGCTACTCTCTGCTCCTCACCATGGCGCTTCTCAGGTGCTGCAAGCAAATCACTCCACCCAAGTAGTAGTAGTTGTTTTGAGTCCTATCTGAAATGCGTACTGCATGTTTTCTGTTGAATTCTGGCTGAAAATCACACTGCATAGAAATGCCCTTTTTCTTCCTCACTTGGACTATGTTGCTTGGAATTTCAATCCAAAAAAAATCTATCTATATAAAAAATATAACATTACAATTTAAAACCAACAGGAAAGCAATTAACAGATATAATGCCACCACCATTATTAACAAGTATTAAGTTATGAATGCACAAATCTTGAGATTCCTCTAGATTTATGGAGATGCTCAGAAAATGTAAGTAATACAATGATAAGAAAATTCAAAAGTTTTAATTATAAAATATAAATAATACTTTTTAGGCACATCTTAATTTTGAAGATTTGTAATATTGACAACTGTAACTAATATCATGTTTTATGTATTTATGCTAGTGAGAATCAGGTTGTTCAGTAAGCTGCTCACAAAATAGTTATCTGTTAGATGTATGTAGTCATTAGTTACTTATTGCTCAGACAAACTACTACTTTAAAAACGGTAAACAAACAGCTGATTAGTATATAAATATGGATAGAATTGCTGCTGATTTAATTATTTTGGATGGGAGCTCCACTCGCTCTCTCCCTTTTTCTCTCTGACATCCTCATCCTGACTGCAGAAAAATGCCAAAATCTGCATTTAAATTGAATGCTATTCATCTGCATATTTCTGAATATTCAATTAATTAGCCTTCTGTTTATTTCAACCCCACCAATCAGCAGCTTTGCCATGCATGGGAATTGTCAGCTGTAGATGCTTTCGCTGTTGGTGGGGGTGGGGGGACGGTGTTGGGTGTTTGTGTTAAAACTGTGTGTGGATTGGTGGAGTGGAGGTGGTATCTGAAAAGAGGCAAAGGTGTAAATGAGAATGGAATTAAATATATTGGAATTTCAATGCATCTCTGCCTCAGCACCGATATGAATTGGAGATAGATATATGCAGCAGAGTGAGGAGAGAACGAGACAGAGAGGGTAAGACAGAGAAGAAAAGTCCCCTCATTAGCGGTGGAGAGCGGAGACCGAGGTCAACTGATCTGTGAACTCCATGTCACCACCTCAGAATAGACCCATCTGTCACATCCACGCCTCTATTTAACAGTACGGTTGAAAAGACCAGTGCAAAGTAGTATGTCATGTCTGTAGGGACAGTGAAGCTGTCTTAAAGCATTTCATAAAGGCATAAAGGGCTGGGAGAGTTGTGATTATCTTGTCAGCCAGTCACATTACCTGTCTTGCCTGTCACAGTTGCACATAATAGAAACTATCGAATGCCGTTTCATTCGATATTAAATAAATGAATAAATACATTAATAAATACATAAATATGCCTTTTGAAATAGAATGAGGCAATAAATACATAAATAATTAAATAAATGTAAATATTCATATATAAATGAATCAATTAGTTAAATAAATACATTGAAAGGTTTAACATTTACTTATTTCCGTGGACTTTTATTTCATAAGTCCACGTTTATTTCCGTGGACTTTTATTTCCTAATGCCACATTTATTGATGTGATGGGGGGGGGGTAAAATTCGGCCTGTATAATAAATGTTTTTGCCCACCATAGCCTACTCTTTAGCTCAATAAGTAAGTTAACTCACTTAAGGCCTTCTTCGGCCAATCTCCTCTGAATCGCGCAGGATGACACACCAAACCGATCCGCGATTTCTCGGGTTGATAGACCGGACAACACAAAGTTAGCCAGCATGTCGCCTGGAATATCCAGAGGTGGGCGTCCAGCACCTGTGCTTGTAGTACCAGCGGTAGGGTTAGGTACTGAAACTCGGTTCCACTATGGAACCGGTTCTTACGCAACCGGTAGTACTCGGACCGGATTCCACACGAACACAGTGCTCAGTCAGTCTTAAACAATTTAAAACTTCAGCGCCTATGTATATTTCTTATCCGCCCTAGTATTTCCAAAAAGTCTTCGATATGTGCCAAAATAGTATATGTTGATAAACCATGTTGATCAATTTGATCTGCCCACCGATGTCTTCCATTATGTCCGCACTCTTACTTCGCCAGCCTTTTTATTGCACACGGCTCTGTTCTGAATGTGAGCGATAGCCACGCCCCCTGATTTGCATATAAGAGCTGGAAATAGAGAGGGAAATCAATACACATGTGGACTTATGAAATAAAAGTACCATGAAATAAGTAAAAGTAAAACCTTTTAATGTATTATTTAACCTATTGATTCATTTATAGAAGAATATTTACATTTATTTATTTATGTATTTATTGCCTTATTTATTTATTTCGTAATGTATTTCAAAGGCGTATTTATTTTTTTATTTATGTATTTATTAATTTATTTATTTAATATTGAATAAAACGACATTCCATAAGAAACTATGAAAAATAATTGAATTTGAGGAGAGTTTTCTGTGCAATAACAAAAACAATAAAACAACAAAAGTTTATACAGTCTTTTATACTGACTTGGTTAATAATCTAGCATTTAATCATCTTTGGTTACATTTGCTTGCAACAATAATAGTAATAAGTCTAAGTAATAATAGGAATTGTAACTAAAGCGGTGAACGTTTATTAAAGTCGTTACTATGATGGCATCAGTTGACATCATTTCACCTATGTCTATCCCGAGAGAGAGAAAAAAAAATTGTTGATCGAGTGCTATTGATTAAATTAAATCAATTACAACCACCATTCATCCGTATCACATCACAATGAAAATGTATTTTAAGAATTACAAATTAAACTCTGCTGTAGATAGACAAATTCAAAGGGGGACCATGACACATGGCTGTTGCCCCCCTGTTGCCATGGTTACCCTGTGATTCTTGGATGAGCAGAGGAGTGCAGACGGGAAAGAGACAGAGACGGACAGAGTGAGGGAAGATTGACAAATGATTGGTAGAAAAGAAAATGATAGTTAAACCTTTGAGAAATAACCGCCCAGTGAGATGTGTGCAGAAGTCTGTGTGGTTAATTGGCATCAAGTTAGAACTTTTCAAATTGGACCCACTCTTCAGACATTAGTGTAAAAACCAGTGTAAAACAGTAGAGCATGGCAGATACTGACAGTCTGTCTGTGGCTGTCAGCCCCAAGCCCATCGGTTACTACCATAGTAAAAATAAGGTTGCTACTGAAGACATAAATCTTTTTAAAAAATCTGCAACTATGTTGATAATTAAGAAATCATTTCCGTCTCTTTTGTAATGCAAAAATTATATTTGCTGGTACGATCTTCTCTACTGTATGTGATGATTTGCTGGTGTTCTTTGTCCTACACGATAGTAATTAAAATATGTTTTGACTTTTGGTCACACAAAAGGAAACTGCAATGGGCATTTCACAGACTAAACCTTTAATCCACTCATTGAGAAAGTTATCGACAGATTTACTGATTGTGCATCACGTGCTGTGCAGAGCTTCTTTTTTTTTTTTGTAAAATTAAAAATATTAGAAAATATAGAGGCAAAGCTAATTTCTAGATCTTGTCTTTCACATGTTTCTGTCTAACTGTCTAAAGGCGTGGGTGTGCACCTTTACTCTGACCCTGTCTGTTTTGGGACAGGAGCATGATTGTGATTCAGGCAGCATACAGCTCCTTGGTTGGATGAGGTCACTATAAAACCCCGCCCTGCATCTCAAGCCAGGAAGTATTGATTTCCTTTAATTGGATAGACGAATGAAAAGAGCGGATGGATGGGGTAGCACTCCTCTACATTGTTGAGGTCTTATACAGTATTTTGTCTTGTTAGGTTCTTACCCCTGATCCTGGGGAAACGAATACAAGTTTTATTCCGTCCTGTCTGTTTTTATGCTGGATGATGTTGACGTTGGTGTCACCCTGTAGGAGGGACTAGGGCTGGGCGAGAAAATCAGATATCACGATATTGTTGACCAAATACTTTGATATCGATATTGCAGCAATATTCTAGGGTTGACAATTGGTGCTTTAACAAAATATCTTCACACTTAGATTTTAGATAAATAATCATCAGTAATGTGATCATAATGTCTAAGTGGGGAAAAGGCAAATAATAGAACAGCTAGAATAGTCTGGTAGGTTCAGAAAAGTACATCACTTTACTGTAATGCAGCCTTTAAAACAAGGAAAAGACAACACTTATGTCATATCAAGATATTACGATATCCAAAATCTAAGACAATATCTAGTCTCATGTTACGATATCAATATAATATTGATATATTGCCCAGCCCTAGGAGGGACCTCTGCTATTTTTGGTTATTGGTTATTACTTTAACCTCACCTTATTATTTTCCCGCTTCTCACTCTCTCTGCTGAATGACGGAAATCTAGTTTTCAAATATAAACAGAACCTGGTTGTTTTCATAAAGGTCAGATATTGTTTAAAACACTTTTTAGGGAAGCGTGAATATGCAAATAAGCATTGATAAGGTGAGTATTTGAATAAAGCTGATTTCAAAAAACCTCTCCTGACCTTTTATCAACTTGTTTGAATTTTTCCGTGCATAAGAAAAAAGATACGTGAGAACAGGTTTTGCTGAATGTGTGGCCCGCCTGGTCGCATTTGTTTAAATTCTGCCTCTCTTTAAACCATCAAAAAGGTATTTTTTTTCTTCTAGTGACTTTTGTAGAACATAAAATTTTAATTTTAATCAAAAACTTAATGAAAAGGTTGGTAAATCTGGCCTTAATGGTTGTAACAAGCAGAAATGACCCGGCCACTCCATCTGTTCTCTAGTGCAAGATGGTTTACTGTACGTGAACAGAATCACATAGCATTAGTGCCTGGTACTTCATTAGGCAGATTAGCCAATATAAGTACGGCTAAATTTACAGTCATTTAGGCAGCCAGGTATGGGTCCTCTGTTAAACATTACCAGAAAAAGTATGCTAATTTCCCTAATTTATTCATCAAATCAATTATGCACTTATATTTTTGTAGCAAATTTCAATCAATTCAAGAATACTTTCATTTTTTTCAACCTGTTTTTTTATATGTAAGTTCAGCATGTTATCCTACTTCACTTCAGCTTTTAATACCTCCAGTTTATCCAGAGCATACCAGCACAATCAGGTTTGAGTTAAGATTACCCAAAAAACAAACTATTACATTATAAAACACAAGCTTTTTGTTTAAAATCTTTTTTATTTTTTTCAAATCTTTTATTGTATATGGAAAGGACAAAAACCTAGAACTACAATACTCCAGCATGATAATACACTCACCTAAAGGATGATTAGGAACACCTGTTAAATTTCACGTTAATGAAATTATTTAATCAACCAATCACATGGCAGTTGCTTCAATGCATTTAGGGGTGTCGTCCAGGTCTAGACAATCTCCTGAACTCCAAACTGAATGTCAGAATGGGAACGAAAGGTGATCTAAGCCACTTTGAGCGTGGCATGGTTGTTGGTGCCAGACGGGCTGGTTTGAGTATTTCACAATCTGCTCAGTTACTGGGATTTTCATGCACAACCATTTCTAGGGTTTACAAAGAATGGTCTGAAAAAGGAAAAAACATCCAGTATGCTGCAGTCCTGGGGGGGAAAATGCCTTGTTGATGCTAGAGGTCAGAGGAGAATGTGCCGACTGATTCAAGCTGATAGAAGGTCAACTTTGACTCAAATAACCACTCGTTACAACCGAGGTATGCAGCAAAGCATTTGAGAATCCACAACACGCACAACCTTGAGGCGGATGGGCTACACCAGCAGAAGACCCCACCGGGTACCACTCATCTCCACTAAAAATAGGAAAATGAGGCTACAATTTGCACGAGCGCACCAAAATTGGACAGTTGAAGACTGTAAAAATGTTGCCTGGTCTGATGAGTCTCGATTTCTGTTGAGACATGCAGATGGTAGAGTCAGAATTTGGCGTAAACAGAATGAGAACATGGACCCGGCATGCCTTGTTACCACTGGGCAGGCTGGTGGTGTAATGGTGTGGGGGATCACTTTCGCCTTTAGAACTGCTTTAATTCTTCGTGTCATTGATTCAACAAGGTGCTGGAAGCATTCTTTAGACATGTTGGCCCATGTTGATAGGATAGGGTCAAACACGGTATTAGTATGGTGTTCCTAATAATCCTTTAGGTGAGTGTAGATTAGGAGGTTTAAATGTCCAGAATTTTTTAATTGTATTATGTATCCTTTATGCCCCGTCCACTGTCACCATGGTTTAAAGTAGAGTTAAAGATACCTCGGGTCCACTTAGAAAAACATATATCATATATATAACAACATACATACAGATATGGGAATGTCCAGGAGTTGATACCTTCTGGATACAAATAGCAAGAGCCTTATCAGATATAATTGATGTAATTATACCCTGCCTTCCAAACATTATTTTATTGAATGATTTTTGAGCCATCAAACAAAAACATTGTTCTGTTGAATAACAGCAGCAAAGGAAATGGTAGTAATGAGATGGATATATCTGCATGATTTAAATATGCACCATTGGCTTTCATCGTATTTTAAGACACTTTCTTCAGAATTACCATTAGGAAGAATATGAGGCATGAAGGTTGAGGTAACAGAACGTCTTGCTCTAGAAATGGAAAAAGTGATTAAAAAAAGCTATAGCCACATTGTAGACTGTATAGACAGATGGGAGGGCGGGGGTAAAGAGTGGGTTATGTCAGAATTGGGATCGTATGAGGTTTAAATGGAGGCTGGAAAATGATTCATAATAAACTGCGATAAAATTTTATTTGAAAGTTTTGGCGAGGGCATAGCACATCATAGTGTTTAACATTATCAACAATTTCAACACAATATTTCAGTTCATGGAATTTCATATGCAGTGTTTCTATAACAAATGCAAAACACCAGTTTCTTTTCTTTTTTTCTTTTTTTTTTTACACTGGTTAGACACAGAAACACAGCACATTTAAATGTGATTTTAAAAAATGAGCTATTGGTGAGGAATTTCTGGGTCCAACTTTTTGTTAGGGTTAGTGTATATAAGTGTATTTTCTTTCCATGGATAACTGGCTAAATAGATTGGGTTATTATGGTAGAGTCAATAGGGAAAGACAATACAATAAGGTCAATTACAACAGTATTACACACATCACAAAGTGGAATGCTTTAAAAAACAGATGTATGTTTACATATTGTATGTCAGTGTTTAGGTGGAATTTTCCAGAGCCAATGATTCTCATTTAAACCTGATGAATAGACGCATTCCAACAGTTTTACATCAGATATTTTTCTGAGAAGCAACAAGGTTGTGACAGCCTCTTTGCTACATTTTTGAGTACTTGAAAGCTGGACTGAAGCTTACCTTGACAGTATAATACTGATGTACCACAACACTGGAATGAAAAAAAACACATTTACGGAGAAATATACATGTTGTCCAAAGCAATCACCGTAACATTCACATCTCTATATTTTCAAATAGATGTGTAAAACGTGTAATTTAGTACCATTTTACTGCCGATGGCAGTGCCTCTAGACTGAAGAAAATTACACATGTGAAAGACAGACATTTTTTTTTGTGAAGAGCCGGGTATGCACTCAGTGCTGGGTTGGACGAAGAAGGCCGCTGATTGAAACAATGACTAGCTGAGTCAAAACCTGTGGGATGTTTGTGTGAAGGCTTTCTTTGTACATTGAGTGTCACCAAATGATTGTGATGATGATCATTATGCTGTTCTTTTTTTGTTCTGGTACACTGTACTGCTCTTACTCCTTGTCATGTGATGAAGACTAGCCTTGGTGGAAATGACTTCAAGTGACCTCTGATTAAATGTGCGGGTACTTGGGTACATCCACCGTCACACTCACTCTCTCTCGACCACACACTCGCTACGCAGTGAGCTATTCCATAAAGCTTTAGTGAGTAACTTTTTTTATATATTTATGAACGTCCGTTACATTCAAGCCATTGCCAAATGAGTTGATACAAAGTTAATTAAGACTATCGGCTCCACCAAACTCTCTTTGTATTTCTCAGTATGGCTATGTTTTAAAAAATGGCGTCGTCCGGCGACTTTTGCGCGCAGAGTTCATCATGTTATTTTAATCCTCCGTGTCCTCCTCGGCTACAAGTAACTCCGTGGAGGTCGGGTGGGGGTGGTGCGCTTGTGTCCTGTGGATGCAACAGCAGTGGTGTTGTCATTGCTTAGAATTCCACATGGGGTCGACATAAACTACACACTATAGCTTTAAAGGAGCTATGCTACTTTTACATGCAACATGACAACTTCTTGCATTTGGTCGGAAAGTCTGAAGCATCCAAAAAATGCTTTCACACAAAAAAACTAACTGGACCATTGTTCAATTTGATTGGACCGAGACCACCTCTTGTCGCCGGACCGAGGTTCGGCTGTTTGCTCCAGACTGTGGTCCACGGGAGGTTTACCGGCTGGTCTAAAAAGTCCAGACCAAACGAGGTAGGGTTTTATTTTTTTTCCTGACTAAATGTGAGTCCTCACCGTCCTTTGCTCCCATAGGCCTCCATCAATTTGTCCACTCTGTGTCTCCCACCTACCCATCCACCCACCCACACATGAAGTCTGTTCTGCGGATAAACTTTGGCAGAAGGGATTTCAGACATTGACATCTCCATGGTAACTGGCTGCAGTGGTTTTCTTTGATGTATGTGTTCCATGTTCCCAGAGCTCCAGCAGTTCCTAGAGCCGTGTGCACGCACATGTTTGTGTGTGCTCCTGTGTTGAGAGCAGCAGCCTGAGGATATGGCATAGCTTTCAGACAGCTGCACAGGGAAAGAAAACACTTGGGAAATAAAGCCACAGAGTGAGGCAGTTAGACAGAGCGATGGAAAGTAGAAAGCTGGTGTGATTAGAAAAGCCTTTGGTTTGCTTCCATGCAGTGTCCAGGCCTGTGTAGTAAAGATTGATTTAGAAATAAATCAAGACCACGTATTGTAATTAATGCTTGAAAAGGTGACCAGAAACTTGTTCTTGTGAGGTGTCCATGGAAACGCATATTTCCTGCGGCCATGGTATAAGTCAGCTTCATGTGTCTGCGTGAGATGGTTCTTAGTGTCGGATGTGTTTTGTTTGCCACTGTTAACGTTGGTCTATGTAAGTAATGTGCATATGTTATTGAGATACATCATGAGATGCTTTGAAAAAGGTCCTACTAAACTCACAGTAGTCATACTTACATTTAGGAAGCAGATTATCGGAGATGCTTTGAATTATGGGACTTGGAGTCTATGTCTATTCCTCCTTTTAAAAAAAAAAAAACACCACTTCACTATCTATTCGCACATCCACTGTAACTCAGAGGAAGCAGCTTCTTTGCAAAGAAAATGTTTGTTTGATAACTTATTGATGATGACCAAATTACCATTACTATGGTCGTGTGTTATGGTGGCCTAGTAGTCTAAAGGTGCTTACCACATAACCGCAACTAATCCTGCTGGAGACTTTTGTTGCATGTCATCCTCCCTCTCTCCCTAATTTCCTTTCTCCAGCCCCTTGACTATATACTGTCATAAAGGGCCAACTGCCAATAAATACTGAAGAAGAATAAGAAGAGTCCATGCACTAGGGTCATACGACTTGTTAGCAAATATGAGGAAATTTAATGTTATAAATGAGCAACACGGCTCCTTCACACATACGGAAACATGCAAACCTCCCCACACAAATTCTCTACACTTCTAGAAGTTGATGTCGTTGATTTTATATGTATGTTATGTTTTGATAGTGCTGGCATTGCCCTCCTCAGAGTGAATGCTAATTTGGCTTATACTTTGGGATGGGAAAAGGCAGAAATACTTGATTTACTGTAGAAAAGGTCAAAGAAAGAAACGGCCGATCCAATCAACACTACAGACTGAAACCGTCATCAATTGATAGAATGATAAAGTGACGTGTAATTTTATTTTAACTCAAAAAAGTGGATGTCGTTTTAAATTACTCAGCGAGTGCCATTTATTGGGGATTCAACCAGATGAACCACATCCAGTCTTTTTAAAGTGAAGATGAAAACAAAACGTTCACTGCTCAAAAAAAACCCTAAACACTTCCTTTAGCAGCTTGCTAGTTGTAGTCAGTTGACTATAAGCTAATATTGGTGCATTTTTGTACCTTTTGAAACAGCAAGTCATTCTGTCTGTGTCTCTCCAGCACTTTCCATACTGCGTTTAGCCTCGGTTTAGCATTGTGCAGTCAGCTAGCAAATGTCATTAGTTCAGTTATCCTCTCCTCTCAACCCCATGAGATTTGTCACTGTTCACACAAAAGTGAACAGCTAACTTCACCTCAGCCTGTTGTGTGTGAGGAAGCACACTAATTGGTTTATCAAGTAGGATTTACCTTTTTTTAATATTTATTTATTATTTCTTTGCATTAGCTACACTGCTTTCCAATGTCCTATTGCTAAAGTCTGTTCAATTTACAAAGAAAAATGCTGAGCTCAAGTAGGATTTTTTTTTTTTTTTTTTGAAAGTTTAGCTCCGAATCACATTCGGTGGGTGAACATTTATTGAGTTGGACTTAAAAAAAAATAAGTGTCCATGTGGGAAAAAATGTAATGCCACATTAAATCTTCCTCTGTGAACCTTCTCCCATTCTTTTCTTCTTTTTGTCCTCTGGACTTTAGTTTCTTATTTAATGTATTTGCTGAGTGTTTCCCTTCGCCATCTGTTTTATAAGCCTTCTCATGATACTCATGATTCTTACACACATTGACACAGGACATTTCTCAAATGTCTCAATATCTTCCCTGCATGTCATGGGACCTTGCTCCTCGCTACCTTCCTCCATCCCTGCATTGCTTTAATTACTTTATCCCTCGTTTCTCTCATCCCTTTCTCCTTCACTTCATCGCCCCGAGCTGCTTCTCATTCCTTTTAATTAATCCACACAGATTTAGACACCTTCACCCTGCTGTGAATGCGTATACACACACACACACACACACTCTCACACTCTCTCTCTTGACAATTCCCTGTAGACAATAACAACTTTAAGTGATCTTGCTTCACTTTGAAAGTTTTTCTCTGAAAATGGATGTAGTAGAAAACCCAGGTCTTATTTGATATTGTGTTTTGTATTTTTGTGTGTGTGTGTGTGTGTGTGTGTGTGTGTGTGTGTGTGTGTGTGCGCCCCCGCAGGGCTCCAATGGAAGCATGCAGCTCATGGAGACAGAGTTTTCAAAAACTTTGGGAGAGATGGTGGCCCTCCATCTGCATCACCAGATGAGCATCCCAGCATTCCTCTCTGCTGTGACCCTCGACCTCTTTAGCCGGCAAACCGTGATCTGAAGTAACTTGACACCAACTCTGTCACACAGCTGATACATTTAGGATGGGATTAGTTTTCTTTTCAATTTCATGTTGTTGTTTTTTTTGCTCTCTTTCTTGCTGTTTTCTGTCTCATATGATATTCCAGAGTTGTCTCGACAGCTTGATATGTAAGTAGTGTAGGCAGTGCTGTGTTGTGGAAGATGAACTCCGTGTTTGATGAAATACTTCTATCTTGTATTCAAAAACAGCTAAGAAAGCAACTTGGTATCCCTATTTGTACGCTGAATATTTCATCAGTGAAACTTTGAGAAATACCTTTTTTTTAACAGGACGAAGTTGTTATTAAAATGCCACACAAAAACCACTGCAATTGGATTTGGAGCATGTTTTTTACAGTGGGAGTTTGAAGCACACTTCCCACCAAGTTAAATACACACAGTGTGGAGAAAGGTTTATGTGGTTCTCTGGATCTGTAGTAGATGCATGTTGCGTGGTCTTTACCAAGACTGAATCTTTGTTGACTCTTTTTATTCTGCTTTTTGTCTCTCTCTTTTATGTAAAACATTGTACACCAATGTTTTGTGGTAACAGCTAGTCCACGCCGATCCAATTTAAATACAAGATCTGTGGATTCTATTTTTTTCTTTCAAGTCCTGGGATGTATTGACATTTGATTTTGAATTTAGTGTTAATCAGAATCTAATAGTCATGCCATATGTGTGAATTGTTTGTTTTTAATTATTATTGAACTATAATTTCAATTCATGATTATGTGCTCGAATTGAAGATAATGTCTAAACTCAAATTCCCTGCACTCCTTTGTGTTAGAAAAGGGAATAATTGCAGAGGTGACAAAAAAACGGAGAATACGGAGATAAGAGTCAGCCTTGCCTCTAAACATATTCAAAATTTGGACTACCGTGTGATCCTAAGACCACAGAGTGTATAAACGCAACAGGGAGTAGAGAGATGGTTGTGGATGTGGATCTATTACAAGCCCTGTTGCCCTCAGTAAGCTAGGCTACTGTTTTCTTCATTCATTTAAAATGGAGAAAACTAAACAAATCATGTCTCGCATAGCCAAACCTACCTCAGCGCTGTGGAGATAGATCTGGCTGATCCCATTATCATTCTGCTGTAAGGGGAAAAAACACTCTTCTTTGAACTAATCACAACCGTCTTGAGTGGTGCTAAGGCCCGGATGCAGTGACAGTGCCCTTGCATGAAAAGCTAGCGGAAAGGGGAGGAGAATGCAGCTTAAACCCACAGAGCTTTATTTTAACAATCTAAGCGCACGGCGTGAAGCGCATGGCGCAGGTGCGTTTAGGGCGTGTCCAAATCCACCAAATTTCACGTTTGACAGCGGAAAAAATGGTCCGTGTGCCAGGCGCATGGTTCAAAAGGGTTGTACTTAGTGTCTTCATTAATTCATAGGTGTGTTTTTGGCGTAACATGCAATAAACCAGAGTGTCATCTCCCATTCCCTTTAAAAGCCAGGCGCATTTGTACCTTGGCGCGTTATTATGATGGCAGATTTGCACCGTAATATTTTTTATTTGTAATCTTTTGTGTGTTTGTGTGCTGCTGCACGTCTGTGTGTGTGTGTGTGTGTGTGTCTATGTAACAAGCATAGTGTGCGTGCGCTGTGCATAAGCCGAGGCGCATTTTACTAATTTGCTGTTAAAATAACAATGAATGCTGCGCTATTGACTTTAGACCAGGTTTTTGTTGGTCAATGGCGCGATCACTTCCCGCTGCCTCAAGATAGCAATACGCCCAGAATGCACCTGAACACACCTCCCTGTAAGACCAGCGCGCCAATGGGCGCACAGATGGGCGCAGGTGCATTGGCTATTTAAACGATGCGGGCGCTGGACGGGAAATGAACACTTGCGTCGGGCTTTGCGCTGCGCCAGGTGCAAGAGAGGGCCCGCATTCTACATCCGCATGAGTCAGACTATATGAGAAGTAATTGAGAAGTAATTTTAAAATATTATAGATAGCAAACAACCTTACCTTCCGCCTTTTTAAAAATGCAACTGCTTTACAGTAACATTACTGCAACAACACACGTTAGCTTGTCACTCATGTGACACAGTGAAGGCACAGAAACACATAATTTTTACAATGTAATGCTAGTTTAGGATTAGATCACGTGGGTTGCGTTTTGAATTGATTTGAATGAAACATGTGAGTTCTCAGTTTTCTTCTTTTCTTTTTGTTTTCAGCACAATCACGGAAAACCCGTTTTTTTTATCACAGGGTTTTAAACTGTATACATATTTTTAGTTTCCTCTCCTGAAATGCTTCATACACATTATTAATAGTAGCAGATCCCCCAGGATTCTTTAACGTAAATGTTAACATTTGTTTCTTGTAACCTTTATAATGCAGAACGAAATCTTTGGATATAAATTTAATTTGAATGACCTTTGAGTTCCTCCTGTTATGAATTTGGTTAACGATCATGCCTGTGTGTGTTGGTGCGAGTACGAACACAAGATAACACCAGGCAAATTTCTAGGCAGCAATAAAGAGAAATGGCAGACATAAACATGGGGTGAAGAGGAAGCAAGGGAACAATCCAATAAAACTGAGAAACAAAAGGAAGCGAGCTAAGAATAAAGCCACTTATCACAGCAACAAACATGAGAACTCCAGCTGGTGCAGCCATATGTCTCATGAGAAAACATATTCTCGTGTACAGTACATGCCACAAACTGTCCTTGGTTTTTTTTCTTTTTTTTGCATTCATTTTCACAACACAGCACATCTCCTCCACACCCCGCCGCTCTCACCTAGAGGTAATATGTTTCATATAAGCTGTGTAAAACATACAGCACTATAGTATACAATGTTCTCATTCAGGCAGTGTGTGATGTTCTGTGGCTTTATCACTATTGTCCACATCCAATAAAAATGACTGTACCTCTTTACTGTTTTAAATTTGAAATGCAAATGTAATCAATAAAGCATATATGTGACAATTTGACTTGACTTGGAAGAATATTCATTTAGCAGAAACACATGGTGACTGTAGCACTCATCCACTCTAGATTTTATGACAATTCTCACCTTGTTGTTGCGTGACCCTGTGTGCTGTGTTATTAGGTGTAATGGCTTCGTTAGCTTCTCCAGAGGCAGACTTTTTGTTTTTCTGGGTCAAAATGTACATCTTTTTACTTTCATGTTGTCTCTTTCCACACTTTTTTAGACACTCTTTTCTTCTTCTCGATGTTTTGATGTTTTTTTCCCCCCTGACGTTTTTTGAAGCTTTTTTTTTTTTAGACATTTTTGTCTTTCACCAGTTTTTTTGTTTCAAATGCTATAAAATTGACTAAAACACCCAAATTCAATAAAAGTAGTGAACTGATAATTCATTTATCTTGTGAAGAGCGTTGTATAGAACCGTCCACGTTATTTTTGTGACAGTTTGGTTGAAATAAACCCAAATGTTCTGATGTAGAAACTTTTTGAAAATGGGTCAAATTTGACCCGAGGACAACAGGAGGGTTAAAGGCAAGTCTCTGGTAGCCAGGTCTCTACGTGGGCCTTGTTCTAGTCTTGCATTGCCAGACCTTCCTCCACAGCGCTGCGGAGGAGGGTCTGGCTAGTCCACACAACATTCCGGGATGGAAGAAAAAACGTGCTCTGGTTTATTGGCATTTCTTTAAAACAATCACAATGGTCTTGGGAGGCGCTAAGCATCGCACGGAGCAACGGCGCCTCTGCAAAATAGCCTCGGGAAGGAACGCGTTTTGGTGGAACGTGTACGTTCAAAGGTTGTTTTAGTCGTGAAACAGAAAACTCAGATTGGACAGATAGTCTAGCTAGCTGTCTGGATTTACCCAGCAGAGGTCTGAGGAGCAGTTAATAGTCCTCAGAAATCCACCAGAAGGTAACGGACATCCGGCCAAAATGAAAGACATCCAGCGGAATTTCCGGCGGCACCTGAACAATCTGTGGCACTTTGTGGATATAGACTAGCCTTGTTCAGACCGCGTTCATACTGACATTAGCACTAGGTAATGTGTATATATAATGTAGAAATGTGTAAAGATTACAGCAAAAGAAGCAACCCTGCAGCAACCATTTTGAAGTTTTTTTTACTGGGTGTTTTCTGCCTACAGAGAAAAAGTATTAAAACTATCTCTATTCAGCTTTCATCCACGTTATTTTCATTTCTGTATTTCACTACCTGTTAAACCCTGTATTTTTTCCATCTCCTCATCCCCTCTGCTCTTCCTACTTCTTTCCAGCCTTTTATTCATTCCTTTATCTTTATTTCATCAGCCCATCATCTCAGTCGAAAACAATTAGTACATCCCCTGATATCTCATTAACTATAAATGAAGTGGTAGGCTGAGGTTGAAAATGCCAAAGCTGAGCTTTATTAACTGCAGCATACACCAGATTACACACACACACACACACACACACACACACACACTGATCCTCATCAAGCAGTAAACAATTGTGAAAGGCGTGTTTTAGAAATGTGCAGCAGAAATCATTTTCAGGCAGCATTAAATCTTTGAAAGCAATTCTCATGCATGTGTAATTTATTAAAAGTTGAAGGAGTGGCATGTCAACCTTATCTTTCAGCTTTATTTTTGAAAACAGAGAAATATTGATAAGTGAGACCTGCTGTGAAGCGACATCACCACTACAGAGACACAGAGTCTCAGCTGGAAACCAGAGATGCTTATGGGACAGAAAGAGAGTAGAGACAGGACCTGTCAGGTCTTTCTTTCATCTCTCATCCCTCCTTTCTTCCAGTTTATACCTTCCTCACTAAATTCTCCATCTTTGTGTTCCTCTCGCACAGGAAGCTCCGTTTCTGTTTCTCTGAGGTGAGTCTTTCTCGAACCTTTTCCTCCACTTTCTCGTTCTCTCCCTCTTTAAAGTCCCAACAGAGAGAGAGAGAGCAGCTGTCATGCTTTAGGTCAGATTTGTTTTCCTTGGGTTCCCCTTAGAGTATAATCAGCATGATACTGGGAAAGATGTGTGTGTGAAAGCATGTAGTAATGTTTGGTGCGATAGCAGGGAAGCTTTTAACTCTTAGCTATATGACCTTTTTTTCACACCTCAATTCAGTCCAACATTTAGCTCAATTAGCATTGGGGATTGTAGCTGATGCTCATCTTTTAAAGGGTCATGCCTATTTGATGCAAACTGGGTCTTATTTTCATAGTTCTGGCCAGAATATTTTAGCTGTAAAGATAAGTTAATTGCCGAGATCTAGAAATGCACTGAAGGGCAGGACACTCTAGCAGTCAGATGATTATAAGGTTTTAAACAATCACCAACCAACTCTCTGGTTCAACTCCGAGGGAATCTATGGCAATGTGCCTGACATAGATAATGTGTGCAGTTTTCCTGCGCAATGATCATAACCAACATCACTTGGGGCTATTTATCAGTTTTCACACAGCTCCCTCTGGAGCCACAAAAAGCTTCATACAACTTTTTAACATACAAGAGTATTTACCAAGACCTGTAAACAGACTTTGATGTGTAACATTTGCTGAGTTCCTCTTTAACTGAAATGATCCTTTAAATTCAGGTGTTAAAGTCCCATACCTTATCCTTGTGTATGGCTTAACTCAGTGAGTCCCAACCGTTTTGGATTGGGACCCCCTCAAAATGATATCCACTTTGTGACCCCTTTGTTACAGGTTATGGCCTTAGTGTGGATATTAGTTGTGAACAGTTCAACCAAAAAGTGATTTGTACTCCTAAACTGTCTTATTTTAGGTGAGAATGTCCATTATTTCAGTCAGAAATCAGGAAACTGTAAACCTAAGTTTGTCTAACAGCCATATATAATTTTCTGTCCTATCCCTTTAATCATCTTCTGACCCTACAGGTGTATCATGGGAAGCTCTGTCTTAGCTCATTCACTGAATACACATTGTGTTTACTTTAAGTCTTTGCTGACCATTTTCCAAAGCAAACTTTTTTAAACTTTTAAGATTGATTTTCTACCTTCCAAGCATCCACTGTGTTCTACCTTCCTTAGAATACAGTGAGCTCGCAGAGACGTAAAACTTGAATTGGCAATCCATTACATTGAACACATTTCTCTATTTACCCTACCCCTTAGCCCTTGGCCCTTGGTTTGCGCGCCCCCGTGAGAGTAAGTGCTGTCCCAATACTCATTTTGGTCGAGGGGTAGGGCTAGGGGGAAGGGCTATATACCCCTTGACGCCAAGTAAGAACGCGAGCTTACTTGGAACAGCAAGTAAGCTATCCTGATTCATTGCATAACAGGAAACATGGCTGCCAGGTCGACCAGAGAGATCCATAAATGTAAGTATTTTCGGCTTAAAGAATTGATTTAAAAATTACGACGGTCTTGTTTTGTGCTCTACACAGTCCTATACATATATATTTGCAACCATTGAAAACTTTTTAAAAATCGCTAGTTTGATATGCTAACGTAACGCTAATAAACAAGCTAGCTAACGTTACATTGCTGATTTGCACAACAGTCCCGCATTTCATTTGAATGGACCCCATGCATGTACACAGTTTAACTAAACTCCATTAGCAGCGAAGTTTCGTTTGATATCAGTGCATAACACAGTACACTACTTGCTTTGGAGATATCAATACATGTTACTACATGTTAATACAATTACATTACATTGTATTCTCAACATCGAACCACATGTGCAGTGATTTTTTTTTTGTACCAGTCCAGTCCTGCTATGTGCTTTGTTCTGGGGAAGGGGAGACGTATTATTATATATATCGATTTTCCTTACATTTTACCGTCCTGTATTACACAGGGACGCCAGAGCAAACCCGCCAGCTGATCCATTTTCGGGCTGAAAACGACCCGAAGTTTCTGAAGTCAAAATATGCTGCAAAGCAACTATGGGAGTGAGTCATGCGTTCTTGTTTGTAGCCATTCATTATTGTATTGTCTCTGTATTATTATAACTGTTACTGTATTGTAATCATGTGTAATTCATTCCTAATGTACATGTAATAGTCGACTATCGAAAAGCATTGCTTTGTCGAGCTACTGTATGTTGTCAGAAAATAACAGCAAACAAACACAATGTGGAATGCACATTGGGATTCTCCCCCCCCATTTCATTAATTAATTTACATTAACTACATTGCTATTCTGTTGCCAACTCTAAAATGTCAATTGTCAGTGTGTACTTGAAAGCACCAACAGGGAGTGCTTTCGACACACTCTGTGCTCTGTTCCTCATGAAAATAACATAACTGACAAAACCCAAAGGAAAGGAGCTGTTTTTTTTGCGATGTATTACCAAATTACCACATTTCAAGTTTCTGCAGGTTGATTTTTAATGGCATGAACTTATTATCAGAGGCTCCCTGGAAGGTCGGAAATCATTATTTCGAAAAATGTTCAGCACCAATGTAATGTAGATGTTTTTCCACTTACTCCCAGCAGATCAACATCTGAAAATCGTTAAGTAGCAATGTGTAGTAAAAGTACAGAAACCAACAAAGACTGGTCTAGTTTTTATTGGATTTGTCCCAAGTTTTCAAAAAATATAATAATATTTAAGATGGTTGTTTATGGGCCAAAACATGCAAACGCCCTGGTAAGTCCTTTTAAAAATGCACTCATAAACCTAAAAGTAAAATGTGGCCTTATTTGAAAATTTGAGGTATTGTCGGCCATTAGCAGGGCCTACCTCATGATCATCCTCTGGCATAACAAATAGCCAAGGCTAATGGTGTGATGATTCACTCAGAATTGGTGCCGGACCAAAAGAACAAATTTGGACAGAGCCGTAATGGGGCAAAGTTTATTCTTCTGATGATGGGCCTTTGCAGAGCAGCTTCATTAACACATCTCTCTTCATTCATTATTACATTTTAGAGCTGTTTCAGTGCTTAACGTCTGGCAAATGGAGCCAAACAGCCGCTGCCTCTTATCCTCACTCCCATACAGTATATATGGCTGTTCAGAGGGCCAGTGGAAATGTGCAGGCAGGCAGGTCTCCAGGCAGACTCCAATATGGCTGCCAGAGCTGGAGAGTGACAGTTTGGCTAATTAGAACACTTTTAATTTGCACTGCCTTGATCTTCCATCTTAGCCTCCTTCAGTCTGGGAGTGCGTGTGCAGGAATGCATGCTGGCGTGCGTTTGTATATTTTGAGCAAGTTTCAGTGTCTCCTTGTGTGGTGATTTAGGAAGGTGAGCTAGTTTGAGGAAGGCTGAAAGACGAAATATCTGTCATTTAGCCTTCCTCACGCTTTGTCCATCCTCTACGTCTCATTCTCTGCTCATTCATTTGTCTTTATAAGTGTAATTTTGTTCTTGGCTCTCATCCTGGCCCTTGTTTTTCTGCATCACATTCACCACACATGCACGCTCCTCACACTCTTTTAACGAAAGCAGCCGAGTTTCAGGGTCAACCATCTCCAGGACTCCAGTGCTAGTTGTTCAGTCGGTGTCCTTGTTTTGAAAACTTAATGCAATTAGTTTTGTTTTTAAAAAGAATTGAGAAACTGGAAATGCCACTGCTCCACTTCGAGATTATATCTCCTGCATGATTGGCGCCTCATACAATATTTAAACAGGAGATGGTTAGACACGTTCACCAGGTCAAAGAGAAGCTAACCAGCGTAACCGCTGACCTAATAACTCATAAGTCATGTTCCTCGCCTCTCAGCCAGCCTCGACCTTTCCACTGTGTTCTCTCACTTACACTGTACATTATTAATGCTGCTTGGTCTATCCTGTGTGTGTGTGTGTGTGTGTGTGTGTGTGTGTGTGTGTGTGTGTGTGTGTGTGTGTGTGTGTGTGTGTGTGTGTCTGTGTGTGTGTGTGTGTGTGTGCGCGCGTGCGTTGCAGTGATATGTAGGGCCCTCCCTTTAGCGGGTTGATTTTAATATGTAGTAATACAGTGTAGAAAATGTTTCCCATTATGACTCTTAATATCATTCTTTATCAAGCCGCCTCCTTCTACAGACTAGCCCACATTAGGCCCCGATCTTTGAGAGAAAAGGCGAGCCAAATTCCCATTTTTAAAAGGTTATTTCACAAAGACAGCCCTGAAAGGCTCTGAAAGAAATCAAAACACTGAAAATGAGCAAAGCACCCTGTCTTTTCTGTCCACTTTTATCTTCCTTTGCCCCCAATTCTTAATTCCATTTCCTGCTTCGTTCTCTTTTTTTTTTTTTCCCCCTCTTCTCTTTCTGTCCTCATATCTCTTCTACGCTCTGCCTGAGGTGTCACTATAAATGCCATGTGGGGAATGAAGCAGGGGGACTTATTGTGCCTGGGGAGACTTCTTTTTGTTCTCGGGCAGGCATCAGCGTGGATGGCTATAGAGTGATGAGGGAGAGACAGGCAGCACACACACACACACACACGCAAAAAGACAGATATTTTGGTCACTGCAGCTCCGGCTGTGATGAGGCTGACAACTTCTTGTGTTCCAGACTCTGACGGCGGGGCAAGCTGGAGGCTCCTTCTCCGCTCTGCGTCAGACTGCTTTGATAAGACTGCATCTAAAAAGGGCAGCTCTTAACCACAATACTTCAAAACTAGACTTAATGTAGGTTCTCTACCACTGTGAGCGGCAGTAACACAAGGAGTTGTTTGGCTGCCCTTTTCAACTGCCCCACCGGCAGCACTGAAATCTCTCATTTTGCTGGCCCGGGAGGTCTCTTTAATAAGCCGCCCCGCATCATGACTGTCTTATGTGCATTTCTGTGAATACCACGTGTAATTCTAAAAGTTCAACAACAGAATCAGATTTTCGAAAAGTTTTAAATGGAACTATTGTCTCGTTTATAAACAGTGTTTTCATGTCCTGTCCCGTCAATGTGAGCTTGAGAGTGAGTGAGAGATCTGAGGTGTCATAAAGGGAGGAAAATGAGGTTTGGGAGAAAGATGATGTAACCGTGGAAACATACCAAACTCACCTGCCCTGGGTTAAAATCACGCTGGATAGATAGGAGATGTAAGGATTGTAAAAAAAAAGACCCTGTTAGGACATGTTCTCGTCTTGACAGAAGTGGCCCACTGTCAGACCCCTAAGCCACTTGTACTGCAGAAGTTTAAAGATAAGGAATAATAGTGGTGTACTGAAGTTGCAATTTTCACAGTCAGTTCAGGATGGAATAGGATTGTGCTCCTGCACATGAATTACACCCCCATCAGCAATCTAAGGGGTTATTTCACCTGGAAAGATAAGCGCCAGGTCCAGGCTTATTGTACTGCAGGTCTGTGTCATTGCCCACATGTGCACTTGACTACGAGAGTCAGAGTGGGTGTAGGCAATCTCTACTATCTACTACTATGAAATGGCAGGGTTGGTGAGGTTATTTTAAAAATAGATTCCGATACAATTACTAATTACCTAGTAAAAAAAGGAAAATGTAGTCATTAACCTAATCCACATATCATAATATTAAAGTAACATAACTTGATTACTTTTCATTACTTTTTTGATTGCCTCTATACCAAATATGGGCATAGCCTGCACTGTACTGTGATGTTGTACCCCTATTTTTGCTTTAAATACAAAAATAATGGCAACATTTCCACCCAGTGAAAGCATTTTCTTCACTAATGTTAGAGGCCATGATAATGAATTGACAACTCTTAGCAATGGTTTCACTTAAGACCAGAATGGTGATGTGTTATTTTGAAGCGGAATATAGTTACCTTTTTTTTATTTTTTGGTATCCTAATTACATAATGCCGTTCCACGTATTTCTTATTCCTCAAGTCTGTGAAGTGGTATAAGTTCCCTCTGCTTCAAGCAGGAGGATACCGCTAGCCTGGCTCTGTCCAGAGTTAAAACAAACACCGACCAGCACCTCTAAAGCTCACTAATTAACATTTTCTATCTCGATTGTTCAAAACAGAAATTGCAATGTCAGGTTTTATGGAGAGTTACATGGTGCAACTATTTCTTAGGAACAGCTCGTTGCAGTGACTTCCTGGAGTCTCCACTGGTTGCTTGCTTCCAATATTTATACTAAGCTAAGATAATGGCCTCTTGGCTCTAACTCCTTACTAAAGTCATAAGTGTGGCACTAATCTTCTAATGTAACTGTCGCCAAGAAAGTGAATAAGCTTATTTCCCAAAATATCAAGCTATACCTTTAGATAGTGAGTATTTAAGCTGACACCAAATTTAAAGACTTAAACGTACAGTAATAAGCAGAGGCTAAGATAAAAAAACCCTTGATCCTACTTTTCCCAAAATGGAACTCGATTGTGTCTTCTCCCTTACCTTTCTCGTAAACACTCACACGCCCAGTGTGTAACCCAGGCTTTGTTTTCGCAATGTGTAGTCCCCAAGAACTATACGTAGGTGATGTCACTTAGTGATTTTGTAAGACTTGACAAAGGTCCTCCGGAGACACAGAAGACATTATACAACAACTAAAGTACTTTTACAGGCTCAGTAGTACTCATTATGACCGATAAACTCATCTTGTGTGTAAAATCACTAGTAGAGTACATACTACACATACTACTTACCCACCACTGAGTGTGACATAACCAACAGCCGGCGGTTGGATAAGCAATTGTTTTTGGGAGATTTCATTTTGATTTTTGTCCTTTTTGTAACCACAGTCAGACAGTATTATAACATGTGCATAAAAAGTAAAGCTGCTGCCTTGTGTTGCTTTCCAGATGTCTCTCAGAGCATTGCACATGTGTCATTTAAAGCCTCTGAATGAAATTGGACAGTGCAACTATGTGTAACAATGGCTTTGTGGGGGGGGAAAAGCAAGTTAAGATCCCTATTTGTGAGTAAAGGCAGCCTAGATTTCAGATGCTGATGTTTACGCTGCTGACAGTTGAAACTTTAACCATGTCAAACCTTTTCTTTGGTACAAAACACCTTGAAATTGCCCGAAAAGTAGGTTACGTCAAAAACGTATCGACAAACACTGTGTGGTCCTTCGCACAAAAAAAGAGATTGTCTCTAATTTTCAAAGTTTCTTGGTGTATTAAACACATTTTCAGAGTATGTACTGTACACTCCTCATTAGATGATGCACTTGGTTCATTCACATGCTGCTGTCAAATTAATTCAGCAATGTAAGAATCTGAATTCATCTCATCTCAAGGACATGCTCCAAATGGGGCCTTTTATCCACAGTGCCAATACATAATATTACTTATTTTTTCCCTTTTTTTTTAAGTCTTTCTTGAAGCAGTATTTTTGAGGGTGTATTGGGTTTGTCAGTATCCATGTTCATCCAAGTTTTCCTAGAGCATATTTGGCCCATATTTATGTTTACCCAGATTTAGTTTGGACCGGGGGATAAAAAGTGTGCGGTTTTGCCAAAATAATTTTTTTTAACATGGGTTTTAAATTCATTTAACAGTATTATATTTTACAAGCCAAAATCTGTTCAAAGATATCAGTCAGTCATGGATTAACCAATTTGAAGTATTAATTATTGTGATGTCTTCATGTTGTGTGATGTTATAAAACTACAAATTGGCTACAAGATATATATATGTATAAGCAATATTTATTGAACTCTGTATGACTGTGTGCAACCACAGAGTTAACCTGCAGGGCTGTTACTCTGTCACTCAGCACCCAGTCTCGCTTTGCCAGACCCTCCTCCAAAGCGCGTTGAAGGAGGGTCTGGCTACTCCACATAGCATTCGGGGATGGGAGGAAAACGTGCTCTGGTTTAGTGGCATTTCTTTAAACCAATCAGAATCGTCATGGGCGGCGCTAAGCTCCGCACAGAACCGCTGCAAAATAGTCGTGCGAGAGAGAACTCAGATTGGACAGATAGTCTAGCTAGCGGTCTCAATTTACCCTGCAGAGATCTGAGGAGCAGTTAACAATAGTCCTCATTAATCCACCAAATTTCAAATTTCAACACAAAGAAAGCGGAAGGAAACGGAAGATACATGCATCCGGCGGAATTTCCTGCGGCACCGGAGCAATCCCGGAAGTGGAATGTCAAGGATATAGACTACTCAGCACCTGACTAGCTGAGCTGCGTTTTAGAACGGGTCCAGCTAAACCGGGAACTTTCAGGGGGTTTAAAACGCAGCTGCAGGCTAAACTCAACTGGATTGCTTTTAAAATGAGCCCAGATTCAGCTAAACCGCAGCTAAAGCAGGTGTCTTAGCCACCCAACGCAAGTGTGTGAGATAACCTCAACATTATGTAGAGCACTTGGAGAAGGGGTGTCTGATGGCTTCCCAGCATACATTGGGGTAATGTAATTATCATTTTTACCATCAATTTATGTGTTGTGTTGCTACGCTGTTACCGGTAATATGTGTGATCTGCATTGTGCTTTTACAATGTGTTGTGTACATTTCTGTATTGTGGTACAATTAGTCAAGTGTATCCAACTACACCTCAAGTGATGTTGCACGCACGATCATTGTGTGACAGTGGTCTGAAGACCCGATGCAACACTGATAATGAATTTAGTTCCATCAACTGCAGTGGGAAGGACAATAGACATATAATTATGTGCTACTGTCTGTAGCTTAAACTGAGTAAGAAAATATGTTGGATTTTTTGAAAAACTGAACCTTTAGGCATTTACTCAAGCATAAGTAACCAATCAAACATACAAACTGTAGTTGAAATGTGAAAGTCCTGAGTGTGTTTGAAAACTTCCGGCGTACGTATGGTTTCTCCAGGAAGGGAGACAGTGAAAGAAAGGCTATTTTATTGTGCTCATTTTAATGTTTTGACAAGAAAATAAAGAAAGAAAGGCTCTGAGAGATCCTATGGCAGAGTGTTCTCTCTCTCTCTCGCTCCTGAGTCATTCACTAGAAGAATGTAACAAGCTTCCACTGAGGATATCCTTGCATCATGCTCCATTGTCATTTCGGTCTGTTGTCAGTAGGACCTCTATTTATTTCCACTTTCTAGGCATTGTTGTTTCAAAAACACAGTTTCTCTTCATCACGCTTCAATGAACAGCAGCGCTGATTAGGGTCACTGTCAACTGGTCGCCTCGATCGTCAGCTTGTTGTTGTCTGATTCCAGACAAGCCCTGCTACTCTCTGACACATGATACATTCAGGCCATTATTGTTTATAAACAGATCAGGAAAAAAACAAACAAAAAAAACAGTACTTTAATACATCGCTACATTGATATTACTGTTACTCAAAGAATGCTCAAGTGGGGCTTAAGAATCAAGCAATTATAAAATTGCAGTCAGGAAAGTATAAGTTAAGAAACCAGGACATTTGATTTTCAAAGCAATTTTTTTGTTAAAAAGATTAAAGAAAATCTAATGTTTTAAGGCTGTTGTTAAGTTAAAGCCACAATCTGGGATGTGTAATACAGAAACAACCACGGCTCATCAGTTTCCTTTTGGATCAGAGTTGTATTGTTTGCTGCAGTATAAGGAGAGAGAGAAAAAAACACACCAATGAATGTGCTTTTGCGGTGCTACAAACAGCTGTGGTGATTTCACTAACCCACGATTATGGCTTTAACTGGGTTTAATGACTTGAGCATTCTGAACTGATTATAGCAGAGAAAAAAAGATTTTATACAGTGTTTCCATTCACCAATAAACTTTTCATTGTTTGCCAGCTCTGTTGTTCCATTGTGTAGTTTTCAGTGTTGTTTCAAGGTTGGAGTCGATTCTGTTTCAATTCAGAAAGCGTTGTGGATGCGATTCAAATTACAAATTGTTTGTCAATACTGTGACTACTACAAGCTTGTTAAATTCTAAATCCACTGAATTGGAAATGTCCTTGACTCCATCCCTGGTTTACAGTCCTCTTACATGTGTTGTTGTAGCACAGTTCTGTATAAAATAAACAGCAGTATTTTTGTCATCACATTTTCTCCTCTTTTCAGCCTCCAGTATTTAGAGCCTGCAGATATACATATAGTCTCTTTTCAACACGCTAGTGATACTTATCACATTTTACTACAGCACTTCTAATATCCAGAACTTTTTTCAGTTGAAACCCTTTAATAAGGCAAAACCCCATTGCTATTTCAATAGATGTCTGCAGTGGCAAATTTGGGCTTATTATGGGCAACATTTGGTTCATTTGGTGACACAATTAGTGTAATGAAAGTCGTCATTACATGAGAATCTGCCCTGAGTGGTCAGATTTCGATCTGAAAAAAGACAAATACTTATTTATATCCAATTCTGTCCAAGTGGCCATCTGAGAAATGTTTTCTATCAGACAGATGAGGACACTGTTTGAATACAGCTTGTACATCACAAACAGAAAATTTCAGCTGCTATTGTTTCTCAAAGAATACATTCATCTGTGTGTGTGTGTGTGTGTGTGTGGTTGTGTGAGCATGAGTACACTTGAATGTGTAAGCATGTGCTGGAGTTGTAACTGTAAGGGTGATGGTGGGCAAATAGCTAGGACCGGGTCAGGGGCGTTAAGGGTCAATTTACTACCACAGTACTTTGGTCTTAGAAATGATTGGAGGATAGAAGGGGAGCAGTGAGCCAATGGGATGGATTGTTTTGTGCAAATTGTTGTTCTGTTTGGCAAACTGATGTGTATAGATGTGAAGGAGAAGAGGTCTGTAAATAGTATTTAAAATCATTTCAAATACGTCTGTGATTTATCAAGTTGGCACAATGGCACCACAGTGGAACCAGATGAATCCAAAAGATAACAAGTATAAACCTGGGAGATGGGAGGAGCGGGAAAAGATGAATTGTTGATGAAACACAGTGGAGCTACAGTGTATCGGGAAGGAAGCTGAGAGTTTTAGGTCTTTTCCTATGAGTCGTTTTCTGATTTTGAACAGTGCAGATATGTTTCCCCTGTGGAAATTGAAGACATTCATTTGAAGATTAGAATTTTTAGTTTGATTTCAAAATCAAAAACGTACCCTTGTAAGTGAGCAGGTAGGTAACTAACGTGGGATTCTGGCTTCTGAAAAGTCTGAAAGATTTCAAAACTATGTTGTACAAACAAAACAGTCACCTCTGTTGCAAATATAGAACTTCTCTCTCTCATCTGTACAGCGTTCCATCTTTAGGAGGATGAGGAGCAGGTGTAGCGGGGGGGTTCACCAAGAGAAAAGACGGGCTTGTTTTTGGCTCAGCAGAGAGCACATTCCTCTTGGTAGAAAAGAAGAACTAAAATGTCTTGTCCATCATACCGTTTGTCTCTGTTGGTGTGCACTTCTCGTGTGAGATGTTCAAAACAGTCAAAACACAGTCACACGACAGAACCATGCCATATTAAAAGAATAGAATATTAATGATGAGGAGCATAGGAATAATAATAAGACCAGTAATGTAATAAGAATAATTAATAGTAATAACATATCATTCTAGGTTTTTTTAAATTCTGTATATAAAAACAGTGGCAAGGAGAAGTTGGTACACAGTAGGGCTCTATTATCCCCCCTTGGTTGATTTGGCACATTATACTCATTCTCTGGTGAGAGCTGCCTACTCATTCTCAGCACAGTTGAATATTACTGTTGCCTGGTGACCCATCCGGAATTTGTTGTCATTTTGAAGTTTTAAATCTCTAAATCACGGCAAATCGTTCAACAGGTCTTTTTTTCGAAGCAGCATCGCAGGGCGCGATGCAAAAACAACCTCCCCAGCAAAGCAAAATCTTATTCAAACCGCGGTAATAACAACTGATGAGGCTAATCTGCCGTGGTCAGGTTTGATGAATGTCAGTCTCAAGGCAGATTAAAAGCGTAGCCAGGCGGTTCAGGATGGGTTGCCCGGCAACATTTAAGGTTTCTGCTCTTAATGTTGATTATTTTTTTCTTCTTTCAAAACTTAGTACAAATAGCTACATAAGTCTGAGCTATAATGTTTGTTACATTACAAAAAGTAACTCAGTCTCTCTATAAGTTATGATTTTTGTTGTTCAAGATACTATATTAGTTTGGTCCTTCATGTTCTCAGAAGCAAAGGCTTGGTTTGTGTAAAGTGTGTGTATATAGATGTATGTGTGAAGTTGGATTCTGTAGATCCTGTAAGTTGTGTGTGTGTGTGTTCTTGTTTAACTATATTCGTGGGGTCCAAAAACCGGGAATACAGTATACTTGTGGGGTCCGGACAGCTTTGTGGGGCCAAAATGCTGGACCCCACAACTTTAAAGGGCTGTTTGAGGGTTAAGACTTGGTTTTAGGATTAGGGATAGAATTAGGTTATGGTTAGGGTGAGGGTAAGGGTTAAGGTTCGGCATTGAGTTGTGATGGTTAAGGTTAGGGTAAGAGGCTAGGGAATGCATTATGTCAATGACGGGTCCCCACAAAGATAGTGAAACGCACTATGTGTGTGTGTGTGTATTTGTGTCTGTGTGTGTGTATTTACAAGTAATTTTTGTCATCTGTATCAATATGTTATGGGTGCAGTGTTGTTATGCAGTGTTGTTATTTTCCATCTTCAAAGTGTTTGGGGTCTCCAGATGTGGGATCAGGTCTTCTGCTGGGCGGACACACCTTTCCAGTAGTCCAGTATGTCGTGAAGATCCTCATCCTTGGCAAACTGAACCTTTCGCCTCAGTGCGTGTCCGGCTGCCACGTATCCTTCGTCCTCCATGGACGCTTGCCGGTGCCTCTTCCGGTGCAGTTTGAACCTCTCCCACAGCCCCAGGGTCGGGGTGCAGAGCAGCCCTTCGTCCTCCTCGTCTTCGTCTGGGCTGGAGCAGTAGCTGAGGTTGTGGTACTGGGGTGAGAGCGGGTAGTGTGGCGAGAGCTGGGAGTAGGCCAGTTCCCGCTGCTTGGCCTGCCTGTTGAGGGTGAGGGGGTCTAACATGGAGGGCTTACGGCCCCCTGGGTGGTGGTGGAGCTCCTGCAGGATCTGGGGGTGGTGCTGCATCTCCTGGAGGTGCTGCTGGGAGCCGGGGTAGGAGTGACGGTGTTCATTGTACTGGCGGATTCTCTGGGCTTCAGCTCGTAAGATGGCCGCTGCCGGGTTGACTGTACGAATGGCCTCTCCTCCTCCGCCTCCCCTTTCTCCTCTCTCTCCGGGCGAGGTCCTCTCGATATAGCGGGTCTCTGACGAGTGGTAGCCTCCCTCTGAGCGGAATGAGCGAGGGCTCCGGGCAGAGCCAGGAGAAGAGGAGGTGCTGGGCCTTTTGGAGGCCGGAGGTGCCTCCACGCTGTGGTGTCGCTGCAGAGAATGATGATAGCTTCTCCCCCTCTCTTCTCGCCCTCCTCTTCCTCCCTTGTACACTGGGGAGAGGAACTCACTTCCTCTTTCTCTCTCTCCTTGCTCAGAGAGAAGCACCAGCTGTGGCTCTGCAGTAGAAACAGCCCCTCCACCTGCAGAATGGGGGGATTTGATCCCCTGTTGAAAGGAGGTAGACTCAGATTTAAGAGCATCTATACAGTTGTTGATGATCTGGTTCACTTTATCAACTTCTTTAGCGATGGTTGAGATCTCTGCTACTGAGCCCTGGGGATTTGCTTGTGGTGACATCTCTCTTTCTCGCTCTCGTTCTCTCTCCCTTTCAATGCCAGGCCCTCTCACCTCCATGTAGTTAAGTTTAGCAGGCTTGTGCACTGGTGTTTCTATCACCTCCTGCAGCTTGTATGGATCAATCTCACCACCCTGAGGAAGGTAGGGCATTCTGGACAGACTGTCACCAGCACTAAGCTTCTGGGAAACAGATCCTCCACTACTTCCCTCTATACCCCCTTCTCCACCATACTTGAGCTCTATCAGAGTCCTTTGAATCCTGCTCATCTTCCTCTCCTTCTCCTGCATGATCCTCTTCTTCCTCAGGCAGTGGACAACTAGGCCAAGGAAGAGTAACATGCCAAACAAACAGCCCAAAATCGTCATAATGTAGTGGGTGGCTGACGACTGATTGGCTATCCTCTCAGCCCCGGCCCGGCGGCCAGTGGAGATGGTCAGACAGGTGTGGTTAAACCGCAGGGAGTTTCTTATAGAAGCCACACAGTACCTGTAGTCGATGTTAGGTTTTAAGTTCTTGAGCTCAATATCTTCTCTTTGATTTTTCAGATTCTGGATATCTGTGAAGAAGCTGTTGTTATAAAGCACCAGGATGTACATTTTCCTGTACGGATGGGGAATTTGAACCGTAATCACAGCACTTGAATGTCGCATCTGCTTTAGTGTCATGATGGGATTGGGGTCAGAGAAAATGGGGCTTAAACTAATTACATCATCAGGGGGGGTCCCTGAAGCACAATCGTCCAATCCGCAGGGAGAGGCAAAATCTGAGGGGGGGGTGGTGGAATCATGCGGGCTAATTACATAAAAGGATGTCACGCTACTACCGTCGTCTGTGCATATCTGACTGAGCGTGTCCAGTGCGTTGCGATGGGCAGGCATGCGGGGGTTCTGGCTCAGGAGGGTGTAGCCGAAGAATCCTTGAGGAGACTCGCACACCATCCTCTCACTGGTCCTGTTGGGGAAGGCTGAGAGCCAGCGCACAAAACCCTGCAGCTCACAAGTGCAGTGGAAGGGGTTGGTGTAAAGTTCACAAGTGGTCAGCTTAGAGAGTCCAGAGAACAAACTGCCATCCAGCACCTGGATCCTGAAAAGTCACAAAGGGAAAATAGAGAGATTCGAAAGGAAATTTATCCTCATATAGAGTCACATAGCTGAATACCAACACATCCTCATACCTAAACGACATTATAGGTCGATTTCCAAAGACTCCCAAAACGTCACATACAACCGTTCTGTTTACTGCCGCACGGTAGCGGTTAATCATATGACCGTTCTATTTAACGTAACGGGTTTTAAACACGTAGTAAACATTGTGAAATGGAGTTAGTTACATTTAGGCAACAAACAGACTTACAGTAGTTAGGGTTAGTAGGATTCAGGGATTGGTCAAATTGTGTCAGGTAAAACTACTAAAATGAGGACGTAACTTGCGTCACGAACTTCATTGGTCCATAAAACTCGAAAAAAAAAAAAATGACAGTTTTAGTTTAACACAAACTCCTTAACGCGAAATTTGGTGCTCTTATACTTTGTCACTTCACTTCCTCGTTTGCTCTCGCGATAATTACTACAGCTGGAGAGATCACTGACTAACAAGAAACATAATTGTGCGTCGTTATGAGCTGCTTGCCTAATCAACCCATACGGCCGTTTTTGTTTTCTGGGTGAGGACGGTCTGCTAAATACAGTATCAACAATCTGCTACACCGATTTAGCATTGCACTTCTGTAATACTGTAAGACTCATAATGGTCGTATTCTTCTCTCTTGTCAACACCTGGCTTCTACATTACCCACAATGCAACTCAATCACCAGCAGTTAAGTTTGAGATTTGGGAGATGTAGTATCTGGTATTGTGGCCTTGAGGCAAAATGAGGAGTGTGGTACAGAGGTTTGGTGCGCTCCCTTCTTTCTAACTCCACAACCCCAGATCTTCCCACTCCAATCCTAGTCTTTTGAAGATTACGAGTTTGATCAGACTTTGCACAGCTCACTCCGGAGCCACAAAAGGCTTTATATTTTCTGAACTCTTTCACATACAGTATGCAGTAGTACTCCTTAAGACCTGTAAACAGACTTTGATGTGTAACAACTGCAGGCCTACCCTTTAAATGCACTTGTTATTCAGTCTTCTTGTATTTCAGTTTTAGGTCTTAAATATTTCCCAAAACACCTTTCAACATGCCCCAAAGAGCAGTTAACATCTTCCATTTTGCTGTTGCTTTTTATATTTAAGTTAAGAGATCAATACCAGTTACGGTACCGACCAAGACAGTTATTCCCACTAAGAAAAGTATCACAACTTGGTGGCTTGTTGCAGCATTGCATCATAGTTTATTGAGAATACGGTCAGTGAGAGAGAAAAATGGTATCTCTGCATCTTCTGCAATGCTTTTTTTTTGTCAGCAAAACATCAGTGCTAATTGGTGAATTTAGAAAGCAGCGCTTATTATGGGTATATGACACCAAGCCTGACAATTAACATTGATGTTTAAGGAACTTACTATATTCTACCTAGAAAAAGTTAGCATTACACACCAATGAACAACAAATTATGAACCCAGAAAGACAAGTCAGATTGCCAGTAGCCTTTTTTTTAAGTTCTTTGTGTTGAATTCCTCTTTCATATCATGTCAGTACAGTTTAGAGAACCGATTCATCGTGAAATTGTTTAGTCTATAAAATGGTCATATATTTTCAAATTGCTTGTTTTGCCCAACTAATAGTTGAAAACCCAGTGATACAACTGAAAATCAGCAAATCCTCTAACCAAATCTTGGTAAGGGACTTCCATGATTAATCAATTACTATTACAATTGATGTGAATTCCTTTCTAACAATTATCTAATTGATTAATCAACTAATTGTTTAGGTGCTACCACGCCATGTTTTCTCTCTCTCTCATTAGACACATACAGAGACCCAGGTCGATACCTGTTCATGGAGAGGTCTATATTCTCTATGTTGGGGCATTCCCAGAAGGTGTTGGGTGTAACAGTCTCGATGAGGTTGGCTTGCAGGTAGAGATACTGCAGCTTGCCCAGACCTCGCAGCATACCCTCTGTCAGGTTCCTCAACTTGTTAAAACCCATCTGGAGAACCTGGGGAGACGAAGACAAGTGGGATTATTCTAATCTCCGAAGAGCCGGCCAGCGCCAGGCATCACACACGACAAGCTGGAAACATGCAGAACAAACAGACGACGGTTCAGTACAATTCATGTTTCACATAGTGATCTAAGCCTCTATGCTGTGCTCAATTTACTAAGATCTTTCTTGTTCACATTTTACCTCCTGGCCCAGCTCCAGCAGCTGCTTGATGTGTAAGCATGCCAGCTCATTATGGCTGCGTTCAGCTCAGTTTGGAGAAAACACTTTTGCCTGAACGTTTCTGAAAGCTATAATGAGCGGGTTTTGTCTTTCTTATGTGACTGTGTGTCCATCTGTGTGTATAATACTGGGATCATTTAGATTCTTTACCACAGTGTGAAAATACTCTTTTGATTACAGTTAAAAGTCCTTCATTCATAATTATGATCATCAGCAAAATGTACTTGAATAATCAAAGTGAAGGTACTCATGAAGAATTTAAGAATGTTTCAGTACCAATACCAAAATGCATACCTTACCTTGAGAAATAAATGTAGAAATAAAATAAATGTTTTTCCGAAAACACTTTTTTTTCATTTTCCAAAAAAAACAAGTTCTCAAATATTAAATGTATTAAAATGTGTTGAAATGTGATACCCAGTATTTTTTATATATATTACATAATTGGATTATTAGCCTGCTGATGCATTAATGGGTGCATTTTAATATCGTAGCTGGTTAAACTGGAGCTAATTTTAACTACAGTACATACTGTCAGGTAGTTAATCTGTAAGAATTGATCATATTTTATGCCAATCAAATCTTTTGTGTGTAAAACATTAACTATACTGTAACATTATCCAACACTGTAACTCTGAAATGAATCTAAATGGGAGTCACGCGGTACGTTCACCCGCGATGGCTGCCTAGTAGATTACCTGCCGTGTGCCCCCCTCCAAATCCCCTTAATTCACTGTTTCGTCATTACTTTGGTAAAATAGTGACAGTAATAGTTTGCGCAACTTAAAATGACTCCAGACTGGAGAATGAGGAAGCTAAAGCTAGCCCAATTATGAGGAATCTGGTGGAACAAAATCAGCGACTGCAGGAAAAAGTGTCAACACTGGAAGGATTCTCCCGGCGTCAGAATGTCAGAATCTCCGGGGTCCAAGAAGGTATGGAGGGCCGGGACCTGGATGGATTATTTAAAACTTCACTGAGCGAGGCGTTGGACATACAAGAGGATGACTGGTTCAAGGTCGACAGAATTCACAGCGTTGGTCCCTCGCCTGCAAATAACTCAAGACCGAGGCATATCATCGCCTGCTTCTTGCGGGACAAGGCCAAGTCAACTGTCCTAGCTGCCGCAAGGGGAAAGAAACAAATCATTTGGAAGGACATGAGGATCTGCTTTTTCCAGGATTACGCCCAAGATGTACAGGAAAAGGGTAAGAAATATGATGATGTGAGGCGCATGCTTCAACAATGCAAAAATGAATATGCTTTGCGCTATCCTGCTGTTATGACTTTCACACTCAACAATCAACGACACCAGTTCTCCAGCCCTGCGGAGGTAAAGCAGCTTCTTAGCGGGCTGGTATCCGTACCCGAAGATACTACTGACGAGTGAGGACGGTGAATTGGAAGCGAGGTGATTATGGATGAATCTACCAGTCGCTGTTAAACTCATATCAGCTCAGGCAAAGCGGTATCCAACAGGTTCTTTGCTCTTGATGCATAGGACTGATGTACAATTTCATAATTGATATATAATTCATAACGTTAATGACTGCCTGATCTTTTTTCGGGTGCGCTTTTCTTTCTTTTCTCTATTTCTCTCCTTTTATATTCACTGGTGGAGTTATTTTCGCACAGTTTAAAGGTCTGCAATGGACATGACACTCTATGGACTACCATATGGTACACTCTTCTGTTTGCTGTTGATGGAACAGTAAGATATAGGCTAAGTTGACTTTTATAATCGAGAAACTCCAGGACAATTTTGGTTAATTCTGTGCTTTTAAGAAATGACTGGGGTTCATGTAAAGTACTATGTATACCTACTACAAAAGTAAAGTACTATCCACAGGTTTGCTCTAGGCTTATATAATGTTATGGCGTTTTTCCATTACATGGTACCTGCTCGACTCGCCTCGACTCTACTTGCCTCGACTCTACTCGCCTCACTGTGCGTCCGTTTTCTGCAGTTTTTTTGATTTTAGTACCGCCTCAGCGTGGCTGGTCGTCTTAGCGGCGCCGCAGTAAACTGCCGTGACCTAACGCGACACACACACACACACACACACACACACAGAACGTGGAAGGTGTGTTGTTGCCAGAAGACACATTTTGTTTCAAATTAAGCTGGAGGCAGCAAAACAAAAAACACAGCTGGCTAAACTATTTAAAAATGGCGGGTTTGTTCAGGACACCCCCCTCTGTCGCTTTCACGTCACCTTTTGGTATCAGCTCAGCTCGCTTGGAACCTCGACTGAGGTGGTACTAAAAAAAGTACCTGTTAGCAGGTCGGTAAGTGAGCTGTCAGTGGGATCCCTTAGTGTCGCTGACCCGTCAGAGTTGTTCTTTCTTAGGGGCGGTTATGCCCACATATTCACTATGTGTTGTTTTGTTCAGTTTAGTTTATGTTTGTATGACTTAAGGTGCCTTGAGCTTTACACAGCAACTGCCATTGAACTTAACTTAGAATTCAGTCACGTAAACCAATCAGAAACTAGCGTACACAGTGCAGACAGGATGAGGGCCACAGTATGTTGATTTATATTATCTTATGAATGCGTTCAAAATAGTATCATGGAATATTGCAGGCTGTCACAATGCTGTTAAGAGGAGAAAGATTTTTACCTACTTAAAACAGAAGAAGACGGATATTGCTTTTATTCAAGAGACCCATCTGAATGAGGAGGAATCACTTAAACTTAAAAGAGATTGGGTGGGGCAACTTTATTATAGTACATATTCCAGTAGGAAAAGGGACGTGATCATATTGATTAGGAAGAACATACATTTTCTGGTGCTTAAACAATATGCACATTAGGAAGGTAGATGGGTAATATCGGATGCTGTCTTGGAGGGTCAGAGGTTGACTTTTGCTAATTTATATGCTCCTAACACCTCACAGCCAGAATGTTTCCATGAAGTTTGTGATATTTTAAGGAGCATAGGAAATCATAACATCATCATTGGTGGATACTTTAACCAAGTTAGGGACATTTACTTAGATAAATCCTTCAGACCTAGGCAATTTAATGATCCATCTTGCGCCGCAATAGATGTAATGTCAGAGGAACTGGGACTAGAGACTGTTTCATCCAGCTTATATATTTTTTCTCTCATCCACATTCTACCTATTCTAGAATAGACTACTTTCTAATTTCTCGCTCTCTGGTCGATCAGATTCCTAATGCTACTATTGGAAACATAGTTTTAACTGAACATGCCCCTGTAGACTTAGTTATATCGAGTAAGGAAAACACAAAATTAAGGTGGCGCCTAAACAATTCATTACTAAACAATGAAGATCACTGTGAATATGAAACAGATGCAAACGTCTAACATTATTCCCTTGGTGTTTGATAAAAACAACAAATTAGTAACACATACAAAAGAGATAAATGAGGTATTCAAAACATTTCATCAAGAACTGTATACATCTCAGGGGAATGTGGAGGAACCAAAACTGACAACATTCTTCTCGTCTCTCCTATTTCAATTCCTACGTTAACCGAGGATCAAACAAATTCCTTAGAAGGGGAGGCACTCTACAAGGTTCGCCATTATCACCGCTGATATTTGCCCTGTTTTTAGAACCTTTGGCAATTGCGTTGCGCGAAAGTGATAAAATCAAAGGCGTTAAAATGGGCCAGGTAGAACACAAACTTTTTTTTGTACGTGGACGATATTCTTTTGGTTTCAAGTAACCCGCACACGGCAGCATCTGAGATCTCTTCAATTTTTGATTCCTTTTCGGAAATTTCCAGATACACGATTAACTGGGGTAAATCAGAGGCCATGCCTCTATCTAAGATATGTCCTCCAGCCATAAGGGAGTCTTGGCAATACAAGTGGATGCCGTCAGGCTTGACCTATTTAGGGATTAAACTAACACTAACTAACTAAAACTAATCTCCAGTTATTCAAGCTACCCAACCTGTCCTACAAAACTGGGCAAAAATGAATATATCTTCATTAGGTAGGATTAATTTGGTTAAGATGATCGTTACTCCCAAGATTAATTATATTTTATAGACATAGTTACCTCTACATTTTCCACCCAGCCTTTTAAAACTATATAACACTGTTATAGAGAGCTATGTGTGGGCAGGCAAAAAAGCAAGCTTTAACCGTTCTAAACTATATGCGGCTAAAGAGAGGGGAGGGCTTGCACTATCCAAAATAGACTGGTATCACTATGCAATATCACTTTATCAGCTATCTAAGATGAATGATTCTCCTGACAGGGTGCCAGCCTGGGTCGGGATTGAAGAAGAATTAGTAGCCCTTTTTTGGAAGCCTTCCTGACTCAATCGGGTACACCTGTGCCCGTTAAGAATCCAGTGTTGTGTTTTGCCAAAGAAACATGGACAAAGACCCATCAAATAATTAAGGCTAGTCCATATCTCACCCCTAAAGCCTCTGTCTGGTTTTATAAAAAATCATTGATAGGCAAAAAAAACTGTTCTGTGGGAAAAATGGGCCAAATCAGGAATTGATCTTCTTGGTGACTTGGTTAGGGAAATTTGGTGAAATTAAGAGTGACCATGATCTTAGTCAACAGGATTTTTGGAAACTTCTACAGATTAGGCATTGTATTCTCTACAATATTGACCCGTCAACTAAGATCCAGGAGCTGTTTTATGTAGCTTGGCAAAAAAAAGGTGGAGCCTTCAAGTTCTATGGTCTTTTTCAAGACGTACATGTACCTAGATTGGAAGGTTTGAGAATGTGTTGGGAAATAGATGTGGGTGAAAAAATTACAGATGACTGATGGGAAAAGTTGGTTGCCTCTTGGCATATCTCCTCACAGGAAGCTCAAACTCAACTCACTCTGTATAAACTGTTGAACAGGAGTTACTGGACCCCAAGTAAATTAACCAAACTTAAGCTAAAGGACAGCAACACCTGCTGGAAATGTGAGAAAGAAGTTTGTACTCTTGTACACATGTTGTATTTCTGTGAGAAAAATGAGCATATTTGGGAAGGGGTGGTTACTCTCCTGAATAAGATATTTCAGTTGCTGTTGACAAAATCTCCAGCTTTATGTGTTCTGGGTCTTCTACTGGGCGATGTAGTTTTGAATGAACAGAAAAGACTATGCGTTCGTCTGGCTACAATAACATTAAATGAACGAATAATATTAAGACACTGGAAATCAACTAGCCCATGCTGTTTTAAGGAATGGATTGAGTTGATGACAAAGATGGCTACTTTTGAATGGGTTACTTATAGAGTCAGGGGTAGGGAAGATATTTTCAGAAGAGTGTGGGGCCCCTTTTTGGATGTAATAGAAGAAATGTCTGTTTGATTTTAATTGGTATATTGGATTGGTAGGCGTGATAACTGGTTCTATCAAGGCATGTTTATTGTTTATTTTTTTATCACATTTTGTTTTTGTATTGTTCATTTTGTGTTGTCTACAGATGTGTCTCAACGCATTAGCTGACAGGTGCAGCCTGAGCTAATTTGTCCAAGATGCTTCTGTCATATGTTGGGGAAAAAAATAAAATAAAAATAAAAAATTTAATGAATCTAAATGGGGAAAATATTTTCCCCTGAAATGTAGTGTAGGAGTAAAGTAACATACTGTAAGTGTAACATACCCAAATCCCTCAAAATTGACTTGATAAATGCACTTTTCTCCATTGTGTGTATGTGCATTAAGTGCATCTATAAATATGTGTATAAAAGTACATTCTGTCATTGCTCACCTGCAGATTGAATTGTGCTGAGAACGCTCCATCTTCCACATAGCTGATATCGTTCTTGGTGAGGTTCAGATAGGTGAGGTTGCCAAAGCGACTGAGTGAAGAAAAATGGACCGACCGAATCTTGTTCTCATTCAGCCTCAGATCCACAATAGTGCTGTTGAGAGAAGTGTTAATGCTGTAAATGTTTGACAAAAAGGCAAAATAATATTGACAAATATTTTTATCGTTACGTTTCCTTACCTGTTAATGTGGGAGGGGATGGTCTCATACGGCGGCTGGTTCATACTGCAGATAGCCAGCCACACAAAGCCTTTCTCGCCTTCGATAAGCCAGCAGTCAGCTGATACCATTGGCAACCGCGTTATTGACAGCAGGGCGAGCCAACAGAGGAAGGAGCTGGCTGTGGACAGG
The DNA here is from genome assembly GCF_031162955.1 of Sander vitreus. NCBI lineage: Eukaryota > Metazoa > Chordata > Actinopteri > Perciformes > Percidae > Sander > Sander vitreus. The sequence continues at coordinate 8,642,890 of NC_135856.1, read as the reverse complement.
ACCATTGATGAAGAACCTCCAGTCACGTTATGTCTCTGCCGTCCCTGTCCTGTCCTCCGGGCCATTTGGGATGTCGTCACAATATCCATTGGAGAATGCTGAGCAGAGATGATTGCCATCTAACATTTATTCATGCAGGCTAGCGCCATTTGAAAGGGAGTGAGGGCTTGTTTGTACAGTAATATCTCAGTTTGTGGTGACTTGGTATTGCCTTTTTTTGTCAGATTTGTGTCTGTACTGCTTGAAGTGTAGTCACAGCATGGTAAAATGTGGTTCTCCTTAGCTTGTCTTGTAATAGTACAGCAAATTGAAGTTTCATTTGTGTGAAGAATTAAGGATTTATAGAAATAATGGGCATAGGATGTATCACTTTATTGGCAGTATGTGTGTCTAGGTAAACTGTATCAATTGTTTAATTAGGGGGTCGCATTTGATTTGTTGTGTATAAATTGGCAAGAGGAAGTTGTCCTGGTGCCAGATTGGCTGGTACTCATGTCTTCTGTGGCCATCTGCATCTCTGATTGAACAAGCACCTCTTTTCTTTCTTCCTCATTGCTTGCTGCTCTGTAATTGGTGTGAGAACTCGTCCCTGGAGGGAAAGGGAGAGAGAGGGATGGAAGGACGGTGTTAGAAAAGATTTGCTAATTAAACAGTGGTTTATACCAACAAACACAACCCTGTTACCAGCATGATGAGATAGAGGTAGTTATTTCTTCTTATATAACAGTCTGGCACACATACACCCAAAAGTCTATACACACACACACACACACACACACACACACACACACACACACACATCTTCTATACTCAAAAGACCTTTCTTGACAAGTCCAATTAGCGCACATTGGTTCAGATACACAACAAGCACCTGCAAATGTTAAAAATACACTCAGCTTGTTGCTGTTGTAATGTATGTACACACACATTTTCTGCCACACCATATGCCTTGGGGCCTTGATAGGCTAAGAATGCCCCTTACTAAGATACTGTATCTAATTAATTAATCTGCTCTAAATAAAACACTTCCTGAAAAAAAAAAAAGCTGATGTCTGATGGAACAGGAGAGCGAGAGGGAGAGGCGGGGGAAAGAAAGAGGCTCACAACGAGCTATGGAGTGGCGAGAAGGAGGATGAAGGAGGATGAAGAAGTGGGTGCAAGAGAGTGGTGAGGAAAGATGTTTGGGGGAGGGGAGAAAGATGGTGAGATGGAGCAAAAAGTAAGGTATAAGGCATTAAAGGGGAACTATGCAGTTTTTTTTTTAGCTTAATTTACTTTAACTGAACAGCTTCGGAGTAATTGGAATGGTTATATGACTTTTTTCAGGTTGAATGGTGGCCGTCTCGCTTCCCCCTAGCGCCTGTGAGTGGAAAAACCACCCTTGCAACTTTGGGCCAGCGGGCCGCTTTATTTTTTTACCGAATTGCTTTAGGCACTCCACACATACCCCATCCAGGAACCGGCTAGCTATAAGAACAAGGTAGCAATGGAGTTTTTCACACTATTGTCAAGGCTGAGTTGGCAAAAAAGAATCAGAAAGCTAGGAAAGCATTGTCGGAGGAACAGAGAAAGAGGAAACGGCAGACTGACCGAGCGAGGAGTCAGACATGAGTAAACATCGGACCTGCATTTTCAGAATGGGGAGAACTGAGACAACCAGAAGCCTGTGAATCCGATGATGACCTGGTGTTCTTGCTGTTGCACTTGTACGTATCTTTGGGATAAACTCTGTTTAATCTTTGTATTTCTTGTTATTGTGACCTCAGGATGTTTGCTATTGTCTGTAAAGGTTTTTATTATGATCGCTGTCTGTTACGGGCTTACTCACTAGCTTACTACTTGTCTACCTCAGTGGAAATGGCTCCGTGTGTTCGCCGGCTTCTTTGAAAACAAATGCACATGACCAGAGGGAGAAGATGGGAGGGGGGGAGAGTCGCCAACGAGCTTTTACGACAGTGTTGCCTAAAGCTCTATAGAGAAACCTGCGAGCAAAAAGCGAGAAAACAGCTAAGAAATTGCCAAAACTGCATAGCGCCCCTTTAAGGAGAGAAAGAGGCAGTAATTATGTGAGAAAAATAGGAGGCTGGGAAGAAAGAGGGATGTAGAGTGGCTCTCTGTCTGGGGATTTTGCTAGAATAGTGGCTCCCTCTTCTCTTTGAGAGCCTTTTTCTCAGCTGTAAGAGTAACAAACAGGATGTGACATTATGGAGGGGGTGAAAGAGTGGGAAGGAGCAAAAGGTCCGGCCTTCCTCTCAGCCATCTTTTGGCTGCTGTTCCCTTCTTATTGATTACAGATGAATTATGAGGCAGAGAGGTGCTGATGTGTCACCTCTAATCTACAAAGGAGCGCAATGCTTTTAGAATAGGACAAAGCTTCTCTGAACTTTTTTTGTGTCCTTGTAAAGAGCAAAAGTCTTGACGTCACATCCTGGCTAGCTGCTCCACCAGCTTCTGTAACTCATTCTTATATCTCAATAAGGATCTCTTTGATCTTTCTTTCCAAAGAAAGATAAGGATGATGTACTGTACTTCATTACAACTTGCTCCATTATCCATGATGTTGACCAACGCTCTCTTCTATCATCTTTCCAGCTTTTTAGCTGTAATCCCTGCTGTCTGAACAAGGCAAAGATTCTAAAGCCACGCTGGCGGCTCTGTGCTGATGTAATGCATGTATAATGTTCACCATGTTCACTGTCTCATTTAGCGTGTTGGCATGCTGACAATTGCTACTTCGCACTAAACACAGAGTACAGCTGAGGCTGAGGAATTTCATTAGTATTGCAGGTATTTAGTCTCACTTTGCCAGACCTTCCTCTACAGCGCTGCGGCGGGGGTCTGGCTCGTCCACACAGTATTCCAGGATGGGAGAAAAACGTGCTCTGGTTTATTGGCATTTCTTTAAACCAATCACAATCGTCAGGGGAGGCACTAAGCACCGGCAGCAGGCGGGGCCTGTTTCAGGAAGGAGGTTTAACAAACTCTGAGTCTAACCCTGATCTCTGAGTTGATTTACCCTGAGATGGGAAACTCTGAGTTTTTGGTTCCAGAACAGCTGATTTGAGTTGGTTCAATCAACTCAGAGTAGGTTCACTCAGAGTTAAGCGCGTGCACCACCACTATAAAAAAGCAGCATGAATGGAGCCATGATACTACGATTCACCATGGTAACAACCACAAACAAACTGATTGGCGGAAATACTCATGCGCACATACAGCGAGTTTGAACATGTATTTCATTAAAAAAGCAACACAGCGGCTGTTGCAAAAGAGAGAGAATTTGGGTGGGAGAACATTGCTGCTAGAGTAAATGCGTAAGTTCCAATATAGTGTATTAATATCATATTTAATCGTAAGTATAATATTACTGGTGATATGGTATTGAACCTGTAATCTATTTCATTTAGGTGCTATCCTGCGGGCAAAAAAGTACTAGGCCTACTAATCCCATTCTGAGGCTGCAGCACCATCATTAACAGAATTATAATTCATAATCTTTTATTTCAAAGGATTTACATCATTCACCTGCAATACTGTGTTTTGCAATTCGTTTAAAGTACTCATATTATGCTTTTTGGCTTTTTCCCTTTCCTTTATTGTGTTGTATATCTTTTTTGTGCACGTTATAGGTTTACAAAGTGAAAAAGCCCAAAGTCCACCCCAAAGGCACTTACCATCTCCAACAGAAAACTCTGTTCACAAAATGCTCCAAACAGCTTTGTTGTAGTCCAGCCTTTATTTCTGTGATGAACGTGCGTCATTTTGTAACACGTTATAATGCTCGTCTAGCTCCTAGTGTGGTCGTAGTCCTTACCTAGCTACTGCGCATGTGCGACTTCCAACAAAGATTGAATAGAAGTGTGATGCCTCACTCTGTAGCTAAAACAGAGAGCTGAACACACAGGATGAAAAGAGGAGCTGCAGCAATGTGCAGTACAACAAAAATTAGGGCTGTAACGATATGCAATATGAAACCGAAATCGCAACACTCAGATCCACGACCCTGTGTCGCGGTGTGAGAAGGCAGAATCGCGACACACCCCTTCCAAATCCCAGAGTTATCCTTCCTGTCCAGATCCAATGCTACATCTTTAAATTACTATTAGTATTAGTCGTTTTGGTGCCTTATTCTCCTTTTGTTGGGTAAATTTAGCTAACTGTAAAGACGGCTAAACTGAAGCCTTGCAACGCCGGGAAAGTGAGGCAGACAGACAGGGGTGTGCTAGCTGGCTAAATTACCATTAGATTAGTTGTCTATCTATACAGTTAACATTACTGATGAATTTGTGGGTTAGCCCAGAGTTGTTAACCGTGTTCAAAACAATCATACTAAAAATAACTGAGTGTGTTGAACGATGTTGTAATCTTTTGTTACCCACCAAGAATGTTGTAATCTTTTGTTACCCACCAAGAATTAGCTAACGTAGACCAAGCATTAGCATTAGCTACTTGTCAACCAGCACCTTTATAGTAGGCTAACCTTAAAGCAACACCAAAGCACTTTTCTTCTTTGGTCCCCCTACAGGTTGGAAGCGGAATTATCCATTACTGTTACCATTACCATTATTCTAGTCTTTTTTGAACTACAGATCCGCTACCCGATTTGGCAAACTTGCATAGTGCGGTTATAGCCGATAGAGGGCTGCAAAGCGAATGCAGAAGTTCCGTTCACCCTGTTACGAGTTGATGAACCTCTGAAACGATTTTGGAAACATTATTTTAATGTACAAAAGAATCTTTGGTGTTGGATCGATCAATATTGAAATCAATCAATCAATATCAATAAATAAGGTCTCTGTTGTATTACTGGATTGCAAAGTGCCATGTAATCAATGACAAAACGATGCCATGTGGCAGAAAAAAACGTTTACTGAGTATAACTCTCCTCGCATCACCAATGTTGTAAAGAAAACTGCTGTTTGCAAAAAAACGTAATGCGACGCAAATAATCTGCTGGGATGTAGAGTATGTCCACGATGGGTGACATTAGTGATATGAGGACGGATAAGGTTATATAGGATACATAACTGATAGACTGGGAAGAAAAACGATACTGCTCAAATAGGTAGGCTAGTATCTGGAAATGAAAAAGCGTCTATAGTCGGGGCCTCAATATCATCTCCCAACATATGTTTAACTCCCTGCAAATTAATACAGCTTCTTCATCAACGAGATCGTCGACAAAAGGAAATGCCATGTTTTGAGAAAAAAATGTTTTATAGTCTGCCTAACATGGTTAATAAACCAACACTGTTTTTTTCATTCATCAGATAACAAACTGCGCTAAAATGCGCCTGATACAGACTGAATGAATGAATGAATGAATGAGCGCTGTGTCAGAGGGAGGAGACTGAGAGAAACTCAAGGTTTATTGAAGAAAACCTGCTCCCGACCAGGTTAGACTGACCTTAGGTTCACAGGCTCAGTTACCATAGTAACTGACTCTGAGGTTAAGTTACCTCTCTTTCTGAAAATGGGCTGGAGTAACCCCTCTCTCTCAGGTTTGATTAACCTCCCTTTCTGAAACAGAAAACCCAGAGTTTCCCTCATCTCAGGGTTAACAAACTCAGAGTTTAAACTAAACCTGCTTTCTGAAATGGACCCCCAGTGTCTCTGCAAAATAGCCTCGGGAAGGAACTTGTTCGGGTGGAAGGTGTTCATGTTCAAAAGTTGTTTTTGTCGTGCAACAGAAAACTCAGATTGGACAGATAGTCTAGCTAGCTGTCTGTGTTTACCCTGCAGAGATCTGAGGAGAAGTTAACCATAGCCCCTATAAATCCACCAGAGTTTAAAATTCCAACACAAAGAAAGCGGAAGGCACCGGACATCTGGCCGAAAAGAGTGACATCCGGCAAAATTTCCGGCAGCAGCAGAGTAATCCCGGAAGTGGAACGTCGTGGATATAGTCTTAAACTAAAGTACTGGACAAATTCAAATTTGGCCTGATGATGGCGCTAGATGAAAAGTTTTAAAGGATTACCAAAGTTATTACAATTCTTCCTGAGGGGAACATGAATGTGCGTAAAGAAATTCCATTGCAATCCATCCAACAGCAGTTGGGATATTTCAGGTGGCCCAACATACCTGACGCCATGCCACTATAGTCCAGTAGTCAATACGAGCATTGACTGGATTGAGACCAAAAAATAAACTGTTCCATCTTATGTTAGACAATATTCTAGACACATGAGCATTCTTCTTAGTGCATCATACTGTATCTTTGCATCTCTGCTGCTGTTATACACATCACAAATATAACATTTCTATCGTTTGCGGCCCTGTCATTAATGTGCATGTTAGTAAAAATAAATGGTTATTGTTTGGCAATTCCTTTGGTGGTAATGAAGATGTATTCCGAAGCCTTTTGATAATAAATTCACCTCAAAAATCATGACACATGGCTCTCCTCTACACGATAATACATTAGACACTTCTAATGAAACTATTGGTATTGATGATTCTGGCCTCTGTATTACTTTGCATCATCGTTTGTGACTTGCCCCACCGCTACTGTTGGGCCCTTCTGTATCATTCTGATAGCTTGTCACTCAGCTGGCTTTAGTCTGTCAACCTGGTGAACCTCAACAGTCTTTGGCTCAAGGGAAATCATGTTTTTAAAGACTAAAGACAGAAATATGAAATGTCACTGTCAATTTTATTTTTGTAGTACCTTTCATTACAAGTAAACCCCAAGTGCTTTACATAAAACAGCATACTGTACACATCAGATCAGCCTGCACTTGCAGGAAATTGTTACACACCTCGCTCACTCCCCTCCCTTTGCTTCCTCTTTTTCTTTCTTTTTGCACCAATCTCTTCTCCCAGTTTTGTTGTGTTTTTGCTTCTTCTGAACAACAGAACCAGTGCAAGCAGTGGGCAAATGGTATACAATGCAGTGTAAATGTGTTGAATGATGTAGAAAAACTTCAACTTCAACTTAATTTCTGTCCCCGAAGGGCGATTAGGTGTGCAGCAAGTATAAACACATACAAGACACATAAATACATCTGGAAAATATCAACTGGAACACAACTGTAACAGTACGAGGACAAATAAATACCAGTACAAGGTGCATGGATAGCAGCGTCAAAGTAACCTACATAGGGTAGGAAAAGTGCATATCAGCCTACAAAGTTGACACAATATAATCAACGACCATCGTCAACAACATCAGCATCCATTACATTACATCACCAACCCCTTTTATCAACGTTTCTGACATCCTTAACACATAGTAAACAGACTAGAATATATAACGAACCAAGGAATTAAGATTTCTGATTTGATTTATTTGATGGTATCAAGAATGGCTTACACATGAAAAGACATCAAATACAATCGAGGATAAAAACACAATTAAGTCCAGGACTTATTTCCATTGTGGTCCTCAAAACATAACAAGACAAGACAACACACTTACAGAGTGTGTGATAATCAATGACATAACATAAAAACATTTTCCTTAAATAAATAAAAATAAAAACGGTAACTGGCCCCCTGCTCTATTCGGCTACCTTCTCTAGTAACCAGGCCTTGAGTCTCTTTTTGAAAGAGTTCATGCTGGAAATGACTTTATATTGCCGGTCTAACTTGTTCCACTGAACTGCCCCTATACAGGCAAATGTTCCTTTCCCTAACACTGTCTTAAATGTATAAGGACACAGGTCTGATATACTGCCACGAGTGTAAATACTGTGTGTGTCCTTTACCTTAGTAATAAGACACGACAAAAAAATTGGGACACTACCAGACAATATTTTATGGATTATGGTCAGCCTTGACATAATAACACAAGACTCAACAGGGAGCCAGTTGAGCTCAACAAATTGTGACCTACCTATATGAGACCTATGGCCCAAGTTCAAAATGACTCATAGAAAGAAGAAGAAAAAACGAGGAAGAAATGAGGTAGCCATGAGTTCAAAGAAGACTCCCCTGAGCCCTATTCAAGAAGGAAATGTCTGCAGGTATAAAGGAGTACTTGTACCTGCTACTCCTTACAGATGGACATTTTAGACGGGAGCCAGCAAGGACTGAAATTCAGGAAATAAGGGGTGGGAACTGTTGGAGCGAATAGCATTAGCTTTCCTGACTATCTGTCCATGCAACAGGTCATGCACAACAGTGCACAACAGTGCACATTATCAGACCTCTGTTTAGTGCAATTTTGGACTTGATGTTAAGATTTCTGAACCAACAGAGAAGGGAGAAGGTCAGGACAGATTCAATATAAGATCTATAGAACAGAATCATGAGGGACTTGTCCACCTGATACTTGGACAGTTTCCTCAGGCAGCACAGGCACTGCTGGCCTTTTTCAACACCCTTAGTTTTCTGCACATTTAGGTGTAGGAATGCATTGTCACACCAATCTACAAATTCATTCAGCTGTTTTCACTGTCATGTAGGAGGGTGACTATCACAGAGTCATCAGCGAACTTTAAAATAAAATGTTTTTCGACCTGTGCATCCATTAACCCTCACTCTCTGAGTTATGGATGTTAAAAAGTCAAGAATCCAGCCTAAAATCTAAGCTAAAATTATTGATAAGTTTATAGCAGCTTGGCATGGTTTGTCTTTCCTTCAAGATGTTTTAAAACAAGGTTTAATAAGGTCGCAGTGGCATCTTCTACTCCCCGGCCAGCTCTATATGCGAACTGAAGAGGATCAAGTAGATGTGCACTCTTGGTAATGATATCGCTGTTTATCAGTTTTTCGAAGGACTTTGTTACAAAAGAAATCAGGGCCACAGGTCTGAAATCATTAAGAACTTTGGGATAGTTGTTTTTGGCCACAGGGATAACTATTGACTGCTTCCAACTCTTTGGCACCCTCTGTAGGTTAAGTAACAGCTGGAAGATATTGTGAAAAATGGTGGTTAATTGTTCTGCACAGAAGGAAAGCAGTCAACTACTTATACAATCAGGACCTGGGCTTTTCCAAGCTTTAGAGTGGTTAAAAGATTTGGCCACAGAGAAAACATCAAAGGGAATAGGTCCCGAACTGGATAGTTTGTTTTGCAAATTTACAATTTCACTAATGTAGCTCAGCGCAAATTCTGTCAGGGAGACTTCTATTACGTTGTCTCTCTTCTCTTTAACTGATCAGCTGGTCAGTGGGTGTTACGGTTCTGTATACCAATTAGAATCGGGCACTTATGTTCTAACCAATCACAGCATACTACCATGTTTTAAATCTGTTCTCTCTCCTGCTTCTGTCAGTTGTATTTTCAGACGAGAGTGTGACCCGCCTCCTCCCCTTCTACCTCCAGGCATTTTGACGGTGTTCTCGGTCTTCTCCCGGCTGACGGCTTGTTTTTACGTCTTCGGATTTTCTCACCACCACCAGTGTCTAGATTCCACTGGGGGATGTGTTTGGTTTTCCTAAACATTAGATTTGTATAGATACCCCTTTATAATGGAGTCTAATCTCCAAATAATTATGTTAAACTTACTGGTTATATCTTATTAATAAATGTTTGCATATCTGCAACGGAGTCTCTCCTGATTGAATTAAAATCAAGGCAATCAAACCTGAGGTAAAACGTATTAAACTCCTGTGCCAATTGGTTGTCAGAATTAAAACCATCAAAAGTCATCTTATTTTTGCCTTTGCTTTAGGAACCTACAACAGTTTTGAAACCATTCCAAGCAGACCCCAGCCTATTGTTAGCAAGTTCTCTTTCCAGCTTCTCCTTATAGTTCTGTTTAGCACAACCTATTTCACTCCTGATTTCTTTTTTAAGCATGTTCACCTCTGTAAGGTTGCCCTCTCGAAATGCCCTTCTTTTCAAATTTAACAGGGTTTTCAGAGATTTTGACACCCATGGCTTGCTGTTAGTATGACGTATTGGTAGAAATTCTAGTGAGTTTTTTTCAATGAACAGTGAATGAAGTCACCTAGCAGAAGCATGGGCGCATCTGGAGATATGGATTGCAGCCGCTGGGTTACTTTGAGTACAGACTCCGAGGATTCCTCCTCATTAGCTCTCGGGTGAATGTATTTCGGCATTTGAATCTCTATCGGAAAGCCAAGTTTCAGTAAACGCCAACAAACATACGTTTCTGAATTTGTGTTGAAACCGAACATGGGATTGAAGTTCATCAAGTTAGTTTCGAATAGATTGTGCATTAGCGAGGATGATGGATGGTAGAGGAATACAAGAGAGCGCCGTAGTCTCTGAGGTACGCCACCGCGTCTGCCCTGCTTCCTTGTTTTATGTGGCGGAGCATTGTTAGAGTTTTTCTGATCATTCTTATGATCAGTGAATGAGTCAAGGCACGGGAAGGTTAGATCAGGGGAAGAAACTGATGGCGGGTCACTCCATCGCAGAAGAAACTCTCTGCTATTTTGAATCTGAGCTGGGTGCGAGAGCTGGAGACCATAAGAAAGGCAGAACGCCAACCACAGTATAAAGCACACTGTTAGCTCCATGGTTTTGCAAACATAGAAGACTATGTTAGATCTTATCCAATTCCACCTTGTTCCACGACTGTATTCAAATCGAGATTAGTAGAACAAATATTGACTATAACTTTCCTTCTCTCTAGAACAGAACTGGGAAGGTCTGACTTCATCTAAGCTTTATAGAAACGTCACAAATGTACACTGGTGCTTGTAGGTGTGTACGCAAATGCAAAGGCTTTTCCACCCAGTCAGCAGAATCTATAATTGATGGTGAGACTTCCTTCCACATAGCATGAGACAAACTACCAGAGAGGCCACCAGAGAAAGGGTAGGAACTGCTGCCAGCTACGCAACGAAAACAAACAAACACACATATGCACAGGAAATGTCCAATTTGCTGACCAAGGGTTAAGCTCGGGTAAACAAACTGTTGAGAACTGAGAACATGGGGGTGTAGCGAGGATGCAAAGCAGGCGGGGAGACCAAACAGTATAGTTAACATGCAGAGTCGGCTGATTTCCGCCTGACCTCTTTTAGTACCGAGGTAAAGTGATGTCAGCTGATGGGCCAGAAGATGGAACGAGAATGCAGTGCAGCGGAGAGCAGAAATGGATATAGTAGCATTACTTGCACTTGACCTCTTTTTGTAGTAAATACCCTTGTAGTAACTAACGTGATATACGCAGGAGGAACTGTTAAGAGTCTGTCGGCCTCTTTTCCATTTTGCATCATTCATCGCTTTCCCCCACCATGCTCTCTGTGCATACAATATTCCAGCACTCAGCATCGTGACCGGCTCGCTTTCCAGTCTTGTCACAATCAAAGATTTATAGTGTACAAACCGTCATATGGTTGAAGACTGAGGTGGACTCTAACCTTGCTTTACTGAAAGGGTGACGTAAAGCACTGTGGCCACAGTGGTTTCAAGATATAATATGATTTCTGAAAAAGAAATGTATGGAAAAAAAACAGGAGAGTGTTAAGATCTGGGCTTGGTGACTGACACATACAAACAAACAGCAGTGCCTCACTTTTCCCACACACTACTGAGGGCACTGAGCCTCCCTACAGGAGTTTGTTTTTCTATCTAACACTCCTGTTTTATTCAGCACATACACACAAATTTAAAAGCAGCTAAAGACATCCAAAAACAAATACCGGTGTCCTTTGATTTAATGAATCTAGATGTCTTAAAACCTTCATGACTGAACATCTTCATACAATTATTGATTTTAATCTCAGCAGCTCGTCCGAAAGAAATGAAGAGCAGCAAATGAGGCAAGTTAACTCCTAAAATACTTGAAATCTAAAAAACAGACTTAATAATTACTACTAAACTTACTAAACTATAACTACTAACTTACTACTAAATAAAAACGTTTAAGCTTCCACAACAGAAAACATCTTTTATTGTATTTCCGATGCTTGGTTCTTCTCTCAGACAAGGGGTGATTCTAGGATCAGACCTTTAGGGGGGCTCAGCCTCTAATGAGAATGTGACACGGATAAAGTGTTAACCCCCCCCTGCTAAATCAGTAATTTCATTAGCCGATAATCTCTGAGCTAGCTACTGAACAACAACGTCAGCTAACCTTTTTTGACACTACAAACACTATGATGGAACTAAACCTGAGACTTTATAAGTCACAGTAATAACCAAATTGACCCAATGTTCTAACAATAGCAGTTTTAGTGGTGGGAGTCTAGCACAACCACCTCCGATTGGCCAAAACTACTGTTTCTGTTTACTCTTTCTTTGACAGGGTTACAGGTGCATAGCATCTGTGACAGCGACACAGGATATTAAGCCTGTTTTAAGCCCTTTGAACCTGTAATTGTTCTCTGTAACTAGTTTGCAAACTCTAACTTGAAGCACTAAAATTGATTTAAAAAAATAATTAAAAAACACAAAATATATTTTTATTATTAATTATATATTTTAATATTAAAAAACGAGATACAACATACTAGTAGACTTAAGCTGTTCCCCTGTGTTTTTCCTTTTAGTGTAGCTTTGTATTTAACGTACAGTAGAGACATGAGATAGGTATCAGTATTCTCATTCTCTAATTCTCATTAGTCGGATTATTGAATTCCCTTTATTTGGAGGTAAATCCTTATGTGAGCACACCACAAATGTCACTAATTATTCCTCATTGGACAACAAAACCATGTGCATGCTTGTTACGGCCTCCATTTAAAGAAACAAAGAGGCACCACCAGAAACAACAGAGGCACATGTAACAATGCTCAACTACAGTACAGTAAGTTGAACCAGGATGTCAGCTGTAAATTGTGTTTTTAATTAACTATTTTGATCATAATTTTACTTTTTGCCTTGGATTTCTCATTCAAATAAATTTGGCTAATCTGGATCTTTGTTTAAAATCTGTACAATCAGACAGGTTTCTTGCCGCTGTGCCACCAGACAACAATAACTTGTGTAAAATGTTATTAGTGGAATGAAACTAAATAAAACCCAAGTTGTGTCAAATCAGAATTATTCTTAAACATTGTAATAGATTTTTGTCCCTACATAAAGCACACACATGCACACACACACACACACACACACACACACACACACGCACGCACGCACACACACACACACACACACACGCACGCACACACACACACACAGGCACACACACACACACACACACACACACACACACACACACACACACACACACACCCCATCCTATGTGACTGATGAACAGCACTTAGGAAATGGGTTATACTCCTGGGCAGGTTGTGAGCGAGGCAGAAATATGAGCACATTAATAACAGGCACACATTAACAGTATATATGCACATACATGGACAATGAAACAGAAGCACACAGCACAGTTCACTTAGTGTGTCTTAGTGTGTAGTTGGGCACACTATTGGAAACCAGTGTGGAAAACTGACGATGACTTATTGGGACTTTAGTTTATTCACCGTATCCCCCAGAGTTAGATAAGTCCATACATACACTTCTCATCTCCGCGCGTGTTGTAACTCTGTCGGTTCTACCGGTAGCTTAGCCTAGCACGGATCCTGAAAGTAATCAGTTCCAACTAGCCTACTGCTATGAATAAGTGACGAAATAACGCCAACATGTATCTATTTACATAATGATTTGTAGTCACAGCGTGTACAAATAACAAGGTCACATGAGACACAGCCATCTTCTAACCGTATACATACTGGGAACTATATTCTCAGAAGGCGAAGCACTGCTACTTCTGCTACTTGGGCGGAGTGATATGCTTTGCAGCACCTGGCTGTGTCTCATGTGACCTTGTTATTTGTACACACTGTGACTATACAAATCACAACATGTAAATAGGAACATGTTGGCGTTATGTTGTCACTTATTCGGAGCAGTAGGCTAGTTGGTACCGATTACCTTCAGGGTCCGTGCTAGGCTAAGCTACCGGTTACAGCGAGTTACAACACGCACGGAGATGAGAAGGGTATGTATGGACTTAGCTAACTCTGGGGGTTACGGTAAATAAGCTAAAGTCCCAATAAGTCGGCGTGTTCCTTTAAGACATGCGTCGGCCCTTATATGTTATCAAATCCACAGGAAACGCCCCTCGAGAGGCGAACGCTTAGAAGCTGTTCCCACAAATACTGTATGTCAAAAAACGGCCTCATCCTCCCTTTTTAAAATAGAAAATTATGCACAGTAGCTGTTTATAATGTATATGTCCTTACCCAAAAAGTACAGAGAATTCAAATTTCAGTTCAACTTTGATGTTTTCCTTGCTTCTAACTGCAAAGTTCTTGATTTTACTTTGAAACTGTCCTTTCGCTCTGCAAACGCTGTCATGCACAGCTTCTCTTAATGCTGTATGTTGATTTATAATGCTATTTTAGGATTGCTCCCCAAATAATTTAGGTATTTATGTAACACAGAAATATGGACGTTAGTGTACAGTGTTTTCCTTTGTTGCCTCAAGCCCCGACAGTGATGTGCGAGACAGTCTTTATGATATCATCATCATCATCGTGTAAATTTGTCTGCTTAAAAGCTGGAAAATTCAGAAACTAATTTCTCTGCTGGAGTTCAAAGCCTTCGTTGGAGCTGTGTGAGATGAATCCATGTGAGTTGTCATTGCTGTGAATAAATTGTTTTTTTTGGATGCTAGGCCTGTGTCTCTCAGCCTGTCTGTCCCCAGAAACTTCTCCTCTCTGTATTATTTATTTAAAACTTCATCTACGGTATTCTTCCGTCCTCGTTGGTGTGGTCTCCCTTGCAGATTTTTGGATCTCAGAAGGTATAACCTGTTTAAATATAGATCAAACAAAAAAAAGAGAGTTCCCTTTGCCTGTCTTTTTACTATGAAGCTTATTGATTCCCCAGGACGCGAAGATGTCAAACTGTTGACAAGCTTGTGAAGAATAAATCTTTTCTTAGTGTCTTGGGACTTCACATCAAACCACATTACACAGACTGTTCTGGGCAGTACAAAACAGCCCCTGGTGTATATGCACTCACACACGCAAATACAGACACACTTTACAGGGCATAAATGACACATGAGATTTGTGCAATCAATGAAAGTGAGTCATGTGGATTAGATTAGATTACAGAGCTAGAAGAAGTGAAGAGGAAAGAAAGAGGAGAGAGGAGGTAATCTACAGGAGTCAAAGTCCGATATAAAAGAAGCTTGCTCCGAGGGAAGTACAACTACACTTCTCACGACGAGACAGAGCGAGTGTGCGTCTGTCTGCTGTTCACATGATTCAAAGACATCCATGAGAATGTAATTTGTTTTGACTCCCAGTCTCACACAACCTCACTCCTTCCGTTTTACAACCCCCCTCCCTTCCTCCCTCTATCAGAGTGATTGACTTTTACGGAAATAAGGCTTCAACATCACACATCACACATCCCTGATGGTGAGCGAATGCCGACGTCTTTTCTCCTCCGCCTCTTGGGTTTTAAAGGAGGGAGTGGGGTGGAGTTTTGAGGGTTGAGCTGAAGTCCAGTGTGATCGACGTGATGGACATTTCTATAAGAGATATGGAAACACGGATTGTGACGGACATTTCTATTATAGAAATATTCCACTGCCTGCTACCCAGCCTGTGTTGTTGACAGAGAGAGAGAAAGTCACTGCTGTGTTATAGTGGATAGCAACTGGGACAAAACAATGTGAAAAAATAAAAATTCTATTCATACAAGCTCACTTACTTTTCTCATCACGGTACAACATCTTTGTCTCATCTGTCTCTGTCAGAGTCTGTCTGTCTGTCTATCTCTGTCTATGCAGTGTGGGGGTTGTGCCAGAATAATAGGCACTGCTGATATAAATCTCCTCCATCGGCCCTGCAGTGCTCTACTTGTCACTCCCCTGCAGAGAGAAGTGAACATGTGAGATGCCATGGATGATCCTCTGTGGCGAAGCAATGTATGGTTACGTAATGCGTTTAGTATTCAGAGAGGAGAAAGGAAAAAGAAGAGAACCGGGACAGAGAAGGGATCTGGAAGCAGTGGTGGAAATAGTCAGAGCTGCATGAAAGAGAGCCGAGAAAATGAGAGCAAGGGCTAGAGTGGAAATACAGTATATCATAGAAGTATTGTTTTTTTTATCCTTGTGTGTGTTGTGATTGTTTTTGGTCAAATTCAAACTAAAATGTGGCCAGTAGGTATGGAGTCTCGAGTGTGCTAGGATAATTGCATATACAACATACTATACTTCACATAGCTTACAACAGTGTTTCTCAAACTTTTTTCAACATTGTACCCCCTTTGAATTGCTTTTTTAAGCCAAGTACCCCCTGAACAGTGAAAAAATCATTTTTGGTAGAAAAATAAGTCAATATAAAGAGGTAGAATACAGCGGCAGCAGTGATAGGTTCACTAAACAACAACCTTTTTTTAAACAAAAACATTTAAATGCTACATTTCAAATGTTTAGAATCCATCACTTTAAATTAGCATTTTTTTCCACGTACTCCCTGCAGTACTCCAAAGTACCCCTAGGGGTACACGTACCCCCATTTGAGAAACACTGGCTTACAAAACACTCTCACCTCAGGGTCCATTCAGTAGCTGTTCTGGAGAAAATGGGAATGAAAACTAATTTGACCATGAGGTGAGATTGTTTTGTCAACTGTTTCCACGGTCAAGAATGAACTCTGAACCTCAACTAGACTACACATAATTGCATTTAATTGATGCGTTGAAATAATAATAATAATTTGACACTATACAGACAAAGATATGTGGACAGCACTTTTGTGTACTTGGCGTTTTTTTGTCGTTTGTCGTGTCCCTTAGTTCAAATTAAGGCAGCCTTTTCAGAGTGGGCAAATCTAAATGTCCACATAAATCACATACTGTACATACATACGTAGGTGTAACTTTTGGTTGTCCACATACTTTTGGCCACTTAGTGTATTTTTTTAGTTATGTGAATGATAGATGAATTAAATTATAAATAACAATTAAAAAATAACACATTTATTTTATAATGGCATACATTTAAAATGGCTCCAATTGTTCAATACATTTTTCATTCATTTACTCAGTCATATTGAACTCCAAAGTAAAAGCATTTTTAAAATGAATTTTGGCTTTTATTGCCTTCATTGAGAGGATTAAGTAAGGAAAACAGGGGAGAGAGAGAGAGAGGGGGATGACATGCAGCAAAGGGCCGCAGGTTGGAACCAAACCCACGGCCGCTGCAACAAGGACTGAGCCTATGTGCATGGGGCGCACGCTCAACAAGGTGAGCTAACCAGAAGCCTCATTTTAAGTTTAATTTAATTCACTATTTTTTGGTTGCTTTTTTTTTATAAATGTATCAATCTAGTCATTGATTATAATTGTTATATAACACTTAAAGTGCTCATATTATGCTCTTTTTCAGGTTCATAATTGTATTTAGAGGTTATATCAGAATAGGTTTACATGGTTTAATTTTCAAAAAACACCATATTTTTGTTGTACTGCACATTGCTGCAGCTCCTCTTTTCACCCTGTGTGTTGAGCTCTCTGTTTTAGCTACAGAGTGAGACATCTCACTTCTGTTCCATCTTTGTTTGGAGTCGCACATGTGCAGTAGCTAGGTAAGGACTACTACCCAGTCAGAAGCAGAGTATGAGGGAGTGCCACGCTAGCAGCTAGGCGAGCATTATAACACGTGTTACAAAGTGACACACATTCGTCACGGAAGTAAAGGCTGGACTACAACAGAGCTGTTTGGAGCAGTTTGTGAACAGTTTTTTCTATTGGAGATGTTAAGTCCCTTTAGGGTGGATTTGGGGATTTTTCACTTTGTAAACCTATAACATGCACAAAAAAGATATGTAACACAATAAAGGAAAGGGAAAAAGCCAAAAAGCATAATATGAGCACTTTAACACTGAAAAAGCTGATAAGAAGAGGTAAAAAACCTGTGTGAGGTCTGAGACTGACAACAGTGTTGATGGTGTGAAGTGTGCATCAGAAAATTACCACCGTCACCTGACAAAGCACGTCTCCAAAATCTGATACACACAGACAGACCCTCATTCACACACACACACACACACACACACACACACACACACACACACACACACACACACACACACACACACACACACAGGCCGGCACAGAAAAACAAACACGCACTCAGGTGTGATAACTGTGTGTGTGTAGTCTCTCCCTCTCTGAGCAGGCAGTAGGCCAAAGAGGGTTTTAACACGCTTAATGGGATTTCACACTCTGCAGTACACACACGTACACACTCTCGGACACACAATAATGTTGAAGATAAACATGTCTGAAAGCTATGTGTGATCCCAGACAAATAAACACACACACACCCACACATGCACACTCTCCGATATAAAAGGATTTGTCAGGCTCCCACATTGTACATGCAAAACTAATGGACTCCAGTATCCACACAGTAACATTACTGTTACCTAATCATTTCCAAAAGACGAGGCTTCACACACCTGCCAGAATGGAAACACCGACTCACAGGTAGCTGTATCCTCTGTGCAAATCTGCCATTATGTGTGTCCAGCATCAGTGTTGCATTAGTGCTACAGTGGTCATTGTGACCTGTTACTCTTCAGGTGGTGTTGAAGGTCTTTTGAGTATAAAATGCTTCCTGAAGGCTTTAAGACAGCTGTAGTAAGATTGGAATTCACAGTTACTATAGATCCCAATGGTGAGTCTTGGCTATAAAACATTTGTCAAAATGTTCATAAATGTTTCACACTACTCCTGCAACATAATCCATTTCTCCACTGTTGATCTGTATGTTCTCTTATATATCCGTTCTCTCTATGATCTCTAACAGTAAGGTGTGACAGGGTTCTATTTATTTATAGTCCTTAATGGCAACTTTCCATCATATATCATTCCCTGAGTCCCACGTGCAAACACTTAATTTGGTAAACTGCTTTTAATTTTTGTGCTCAAACCTGGCTATTGTTGCATGTTGTGCCCGTCTCTCTCTCAACTGTTATCCAATAAAGGAAAAATGCAAAAAAGTATTAGATGTATTGTATTATCCAATTTGACATAATCCTGTTAGTCCACTTGTCCACAAAATGGCATGGTTTTCAGTCAGTCGTGTGACAGCAGTGGACTACAAATAAGTGTTCTTGATTTAAGTGTGTTAACTGTCTAGCAACTGAGAGAAAATGTACAGTAGTTATTGCATCAGCATGATTCCAGCACCACCTATTTCACTGTGCTACATTCTGGTCTTATTGGGCACTACCCGCTGTGATTCCAAGCTGACTAAAGCTGTCATCTCCATGAAAAAGCAAGCTACAAACTTTTCAGAGCCACCTGTCAAGTCTGCGGGCGGAGAGGATTTGATATTCAGAAGATTGACTTTTTTGTGAGTAAGAGCACATCTGTTTAGACAGATAATATTCAAAAACAAGTGTTATCTAAAGCTCCTCCAGAAAATAGTACTCTGAGAAGTGGACTGAATTTTTACCAAACAAGCAGCTCTACTGTAGTTATCTGTTGTCTTCAGAGCATGCAGGAAAATATGGGACCGTGCTCTGGTAGGTGGACCGTGTTATGGCCTGTCTGAAAACTTTTGCTAAGTTTGACTTTAGAACTTTACCAGACAATTGATCAGGGCTACATACCATAACTCAAAGAGGAAAGCATCTCTCGCTCTCTTTCAACTGTATTACTACAGTATCTGTCTCTCTCTCTCTCTCTCTCTCTCTCTCTCTCACACACACACACACACACAGCGAGCAGCAGCTGAAGAAGCATCACTCAGACACCTCAAGCTGTTCATTTCCCTCCTGTCTTTATACATGCAGCCAACTGTAAAATGTTATGAAAAGCAAAATCAGTGTGTCTGCTGAGCACATGCACACACAAGCAAAATCACTTTTTCCAACTGCCACTTCCTGATAAACACATTATGGTTAAAAGTATTAATACGACCCGCAACTCTGCCGCGAGCACGTTTGTGTCTCTGCGCGCCTGTCAGCTTGTGTTGTTAATTTTTGGTGTGTGCTTGTGTGAGACAGACACTGAATTTGGGATGTCGAACGTAATGGAAATGCTGCTCACCTGCTATTCAGGATGCTGCTGTGTTGACAGAGATGGAGACAACCTCTGCTATGATGGCAGGAACGGCAATTGGGATAAATGATTGAAATAATGGAACACTATGGTACAAACACACACGCCATGCAACTACACTACAGATAGCATACGTTCAGTTATATTTTGTGCAACGACCACCAACACCAGCACTGCAACACATACTGACTTCTGACTTCCAGAAACCATCTGCTTTAATCATACACAGTGTAAAATGTGTGTATGTATAAAATCTGTGAGACCTTTCTAAATTGATGATTTGAAGAGGGCGGATTGTGTTCATGGTCTCGGTCATGGTGTCACTTTTGGAGTTGAATCAGCCAGACTGAGGCAAATGGTGGAGCCTTGAACCTGACTGGAGGCCACTTTAGAGGGGACTTGTCAGTCACTGTTTAACATGCCCAAAACAATCTTGTATAATATTATCATACTGTGCAACAACTGATTTAAAAAGAAACTAAGACCATTCATGTTAAAATAAATTAATACAATTTAATGAGCTGTGTGATTTGCATGACTTAATTGTTTGAAAGGCTCAACTCCAGGGGGCCGTACACACAGGTTGCACACGGAAAGAGACAACATGCAGTGTCTTTAGTTCACTTGGTGCATCTGACAAGATTTTACAGCAGAAATGCTAATTTGCATTCTAATCTTATTTATTTCTGAAGAGCTGGGGAATGTAGTGAAAAGTAAAAGAAGGTTGTACAACAGGTCATGAACTTGGAATTGGGCTTCCTTTGTTTTGGGTCAGTAACATTGCATCAGGCACCTGCTACAGTTTTGGCCCCAGAGCTGCGACCCAGCCACTGAATGAAATGGCAATACAGTAGCTGTCTCAGCTGCACTGCCATTAAAACTCATCTGTAGTTTTTAGTGCGTGGTCTGGAATTGAATTTGGCAATTGTGCGCACTGGCACTTTAGAGGGCTTTAATACCAAATAATTATGGAACATAATGTCAGTAAACGGCACATGACTGGACAATACTTGCCAAAGCTGTTAGTAAAGTCCAGCTTTCACTTGACGGAGCTGTGACTCATCTCTTTAAGAGAAAGTTGTGCTTTGATTGAACTCTTGAAAATTATGAAATGTTTAATTTAAAAAGAAAATTAATTATGTTCACCCAGTATGACCTTTTCCTTAAATGCAAAAATCTCAGCTGTGTCTATTACACAAATACTTAGTTGTTTACTTTATATCTTAACTCTGATTCAGCATTTAGTATATGTGGGTTGGAAGACACTGGGTACCTTTCCTACTGATAACAACAATACTTTATACAATGCAGAACAAATCCTCTGTGTCTCATTTAGTCTGGAGTTCTTTTCTAATGCTGCTCTACTTTTAGGACTTTTAGGATTTAGGATGATACAATGTTTGTAGTTTTACATAAAAGTCATGCCCAGGGCTCCTTTAACAATGTAATCAAACATATCTGAACTCTAAAACCAAGAGAATTCCAGCTGCATCCCCCATCCTCTGGTTTGGCTTGTTTAAACTCAGTATTGTCCTGTGTATGAAGGGTCTCATCTTTCTCAAACCATCTAATTGTACATAGTTTCCCGGTCTGCACTAAACCACAAATTCCCAAACAGTAGCTGCAGGGCACCTACAGTCAATGACACAATAGGACATCGGATCACATGCTCACACACACACACACACACACACACACACACACACACACACACACACACACACACACACACACACACACACACACACACACACAATGATGGAATGTAACTAAGTACATTTACTCAAGTACTGTACTTAAGTACAAATTTGAGGGACTTGTACGTTACTTGAGTCTTTTCCTTTCCTGCCACTTTCTACTTCTACGCCACTACATTTCAGTGGGAAACATTGTACTTTTTACTCCACTACATTAAACTGAAAGCTTTAGTTACAATTTACTTTACAAATTCAGATGTTTTTGCACACAAAACACTTGTTTATAAAATATGTTTTATTATAAATTAAACTACCCAACAGTGTAACAGCCTACACTTACAGCTGAAATGATTAGCCGATTAAACGCTTAGTTGATTGACAGAACTGTTTGGATCGTGTCCAGTTATTAAAATGTGAGTATTTTTCTGCTTTTACTTTTAATACTTTAAGTACATTTTCCTGATGATACTTACATAATTTCATGCAGGACTTGTAACAGAGTATGTTTACAGTGTGGTATAACTACTTTTACTTAAGCAAAGGATCTGAATATTATATTACATGTCATTTAGCGGACGCTTTTTATCCAAAGCGACTTACAGTTGTTACATATGTCAGAGGTTGCACGCCTCTGGAGCAACTAGGGGTTAAGTGTCTTGCTCAGGGACACACTGGTTGATGTATCGCAGTGGGAATAAAACCCAGATCTCCCACACCAAAGGCATGTTTCAAATCCACTGCGCCATCACCAGCCACTACTGTTCCATCACTGCACGCACGCACGCACGCACGCACGCACGCACGCATTAGGATGCCTTTGTGGTTGCTCATGTAATGTAAATCTTATTTTTCCAGTCTATGGTGCATATACAGTTGTGTGTCAGCAGAAAATACACATACAGTAAACATACAATATGTACACAAATACACACATGCTTTTAAGAAACACCCAAAGGACTTTCAAGAGCAGAAACAAAATAAAACTAGCAAAAGCCGTCTTGGTTCGTCTTTCCACTGTTCAACAATCACCACTCCACAGGTTGAAATAAACCCTTAATTCACCCATTTACATGTGTAAATATGCTGGCTTTATACACGCTAAAAGTACTGATTATTTACATGGAGTCTGGTGGGTTTGGTGATGGAGATTTTTTAGTTGTTTTTGGACTATAGCTGCTCTCTCTTGTCCTGAGATAAAAAGATAAACATCTTGTTTAAAAGCTTCTAGACGTTGAATCTCTTCACAAAATAATAAAGTTTAAACCATTATTCCTGCCGGCCTCGTTGAAAGAAAGAAGTTGATTTTAAGCACTGGCCATGTTGAAGTTTCTGCACAAACAGTCAAAACTTCTCTGGAAACAAGAACCTCTCTGAGACATTCCTCCTCTCTTTGACCAACTGCATTAAAACTGTCCAGTCATCACTTTTAAACACATCTAGAATTAACATTTCATAACATTTCATAACATTTCCCAGATTTGTTTTCTTCCGTTTTCAGTGAATCAAGTTAACTTCCCTTTTCTTCTGGAAGAAAAACCTCAGTTCACACTTCCTCAAATTAATAATCTCTTCACACACACACAGATTTAACCTTTAAGGGTTTATACTTTAAAACGTTTTAGTCAACATTTTAGTGACTTTGAACACTGGTTTTAAACAACATCCAATCCATCCACGGAAACATTTCTCTGAAACCTTTGTTGGTTTTAATGCTTTTTTTGAAGTTTCTGTCTCTTGTTTGACACTTTTTTGAAGTTTTTTGAAGTCACTTTTTTTCTGACGTTCTTTTGTGTCACTTTGAACACTTGTTCTAACCCTCCTGTTGTCCAAATCTGACCCATTTTCAAAACATTTCTATATCAGAAATGTGAATCTGAACCCATCTGAGAATAAACAAGAGCGAGTTGACTGGATGAGTGAATGAATGAGATGATTCTTATGCAGTGACCTCATTTAGGATCCTAGTGGCCTGAGGATAGAAGCTCCTCCTGACCATCTCAGTGCTGGCCTGGTGTATCTGGTACCTTCTTCCCAACCTCAACAGGGAGAAAAGGCTGTTATCCAGGTGGCTTGGATCTTTAATGATTCTCCTAGCCTTTTTCTTGCAGCGCCTGGTGTAAATATCCTTTGGGCAGGATAGAGTATTGCCTATTGTATGTTCAGACGGACAAACCACTCTCTGCACTGATCTTCCACATCAGAACGCTCTCAATGATGCAGCAGTATTAATCCCTCAGTATTTAAGGGGATAAAGGGAAGTTCCTGCAAAAAGTCTCTGCCTTGCCTTTCTCACTACTGAGTCAGTATGCAGCGCGCAGGTCAGACCCTCATTGATATGGACACCACGGTACTTGAAGCTGTCCACCCTCTCCACTGAGGACCTGTTGATATTAACGGTGTAGTTCCTTCCCTGCTTCTTTCCAAAGTCCACTATCAGCTCTTAAGTCTTGCTGACATGCATGAGTAAGTTGTTAACCTGACACCAGCAGGTCAGGTCCTCTACTTCCTTCAGCTAGGCCTTTTCATTGTTGTCTGTGATCCGGCCGATCACAGCTGTGTCATCAGCAAACGGGATGATGGTGTTGGAGTCGAAAATGGCTACACATGCATGTGTGTACAGGGAGTATAGCAGGGGACTCAAAACACAGCCCTGGGGTGCTCCGGTGTTAAGGATGAGTGTGGAAAAGGTATGACTGCTCAGCCTCACCGCCTGGGGTCTACATGTCAGGAAGTCAAGGATGCACATGCACAGTGAGGTCTTTAATCCCAGGTCCTTTGTGACGAGCCTGGAGGGCTCTATGGTGTTAAACGCTGAACTGTAGTCAATGAGCAGTATAAATGTCAACGGATGCGTCTCCATGACAACTGAGTGGACTCTATCCACTGATGAAGACTGGGGCTGTGTCCAATATCACCCCCTCATTTACTAGTGCCTCCCATATACACTCCATAGTTTACTTTAGAGGAAGCAGTAAATCGAGATGTGGGACAACTGTCAATTTTTGCATCTACAAAATGTGATGCGTTGCATTGTGGGATTGTTAGCAGAAAGAGGTTTCTATGCCATGGACACAACTTTCTCATCCCATAATGGGACTTTTTTTAGGGAACTATATAGTGGATAACTTTCACACTTCTGACCCTCAAATAAAATTATAGTTATAGTGCACTATATGTTAAATCAGGAGCAAAAATGGGAAGTGGACACACTTTTATTTCCTTTGTCAAGAATAAACATTCACATGTAACAATCATATTATAAAAAAAAAAAAAATCAGCTTTAACGTTCTATAATCCAGAGTGGGATAATTAATGATGTTTAAGATATTAGCTAGCAAAACTTGCTATATTAATCATGTCATATTGCTAACTGCTCCCTCTTTTTAGCCTGACAAGCCAGACCCACATCAAGATGTTGGGTCTGGGAACTCACCATTGGCAGGGCTCAATCCAAGGGGCGGGATAAACGGCTGTCTTTCAAATTCCCTCTGCATGCAATAGGATAGCGCTACAACCAACCAGAGCAACGCTAGTTGACAGATTAAACGTATCTGGTCGGCAAAACTCCGAACACATCTTCCTTTTTTAAGAATGACTTCAGCGCCGTTCTTTGTTCTTTTCTCAAAGAAAAGCTTAACTCCAAGTCTTCCAGAGTCGCAGCCAAAGCTAATTCGAAAGACCGCTGTTCGCCGGCAGCAGCAGCCATCTTCTTTGTTTTCAAGTAGCAGTTCACGAGGAACCTTCGTAACTCTGGCGTCATTATGTTAAGCCCGCCCACTGACTCTATACACGATGTGATTGGCCCGCCTAGAGTTTGGCTTTTCCAGCTCACAAGCCAACGGAGAGTTGCTAGACTGACCCTGCAAATTACATTTGCTGCAGATAGGGTGCGTCTAGATTTCTAGGCTACCCTCTTTTAGCATCAAACTAAAAAACTAAGTGAACATCAGCATCCTGTAGCTAGTAGGATCAGAAGTATCCAACTGCCAGAGCTGCAGAGCTGCACCTTGCTGCTGCCTATTCAAAATACAGAACACAAATGTTGCTGGGAAGCAGATGCAGCAATGAAGCTCACGCTGGTGATCCATTTGGCCATGCGTCGCTTCTGTTGCGCCCCGCTCCACTCTATTCCTATGGGTGACGTCAAGCGACTTCAACGTGCACGCAAAGCATTCTGGGAAGGCGGCGCTGCATTTGAGAAAATGCTGCGCATCAAAAAGCTGGCCAACGCACATCTTTATGCAAATGAATCTGCTGAACATGACGCGACTATCCAGTAGAAGTATACGAAAATCTTTCAAACTAACCTTTGTCGATCTGAAATGAAGACAGATTCAGCAACTGTATGGCCTATTTCTCGCTTAAAATGTTTTCAGAAACACGTTTTGGTGGACTATTTTCTGCTGCTGGTCAGGGGCGTGGAGCATCAACCATGGATGTATTATGTCGCGACACCACACTTCAGTCGTGTCGCAAAAATGGATCGGTACCGTCATTGTCTGACAGCACCTGTTGTCTTCTGTTGTTTAATCCTGTTTGGTGTGTTTCCAACAGAGCCCCATCCACTTTAACGTAGTGTGGGCATGAGCAGATAAAACACAAGTATAGAAAACTCTTCTGTTGTTCTAAATTAATCATACTAATATCATGACAAATAATACTGTGTTCATATAAGAGCTCATTGCTTGTAAGAAGCTAATTAGGGAAACAGTTTTTTAGAGCCATAAACTTGTATCAGTGGCAGGAACTAATTTAAAATGAAGAAACATTGAGGATAAAAACTACATTTCTTATGTCGTGTTTATATGAATGTGTTGATGCTCTCACTCAGTACATGTGAGAGCCAGCATGTGCCTGCTTTTTAGCAGTGTGTCTGGAAAAAAATGTGATTGATGGAAAGGTTAATCATTCTTGACAGATGGTATGTGCTGCTAAATCAGCATTAGGTGAAGTCAGACTGTGTGTGTGTGTGTGTGTGTGTGTGTGTGTGTGTGTGTGTGTGTGTGTGTGTGTATAAATAATGTGTGAATGCCTGTTTAAGCTTTAATAAGCGGGTGTCCGCCACTTGATTGGCAGTGAGGGGAGGGGGACCCGGCCAGTCAGGCATCATGGGAACCAACTTCCTCATTATTTTCAGTGTATAGGGACGGGAAAACAACATTGTATCTGTCTCCTAAGTTATATTGCAATTGTGTGTGTGGGAAAGCTGCTATGTGACAAGAAACATAAAGCAGCTACATGGACCAACCAGGGGGGTGCCGAGGTCATCACTTCATCACGCCGGAGCTTCATCCAACGCCATACAAACCAGCAGAAACCTCGAGAGGTGTGATTGGAGTCACCCTACATGGACAGGCTGTGTCTGTGCGTGATCTGATGAATCTAAACCTCATAAAATCTGGCCAATAAAAAGCTGACATTCACACACACAATTTAAATGCATAGCTGGTTGATTTGCTAAGGCGTGCATTACAGCCACAATGCTTCCATGCGCTACATCCATAAAACATGTAAACAAAATGCCTTTGCAGAAGCAAGCTCACACACAGCCCCAGAACATGAGCACACATTCACACATTAGTGTAGTAAGGAGGAGGCAGCCAGCAACAGCTAGCACAATGTGATAAATGTGATTTTACATCCCGAATACACAAAAAAGCTCTCTCACACAAACACATGCCATTACAGTAGAGGAAAGAGAGTGAAACAGAGTGGCAGTGGAAAGAGATTGTGAATGAGTTTAGGAAAACAAAAGATTTGTATGATCTTTATCATAACAGATGCAAGATATTCCTATATACATGTATTTAAAATACATAGGTGTATGTCTTAAACACCTCCATTGAATGATTCTGTCATTACATGAAAACAGCCAGTACTGGGTGCTTAAAACAACCCATGTTTATGTTTTCCTGGCATGTAACCTTTTGCAGCCATGTGAACAATGATTGACCTCTCTCAGTTGCAACTGAGGATGTAGCATAATGTTGCAGTAAAACCTCTTTGGCTGCATTCAGACCGGTAAAAAAAATCTATTTATAAAAACTCAAAGGGCATAAAACAGTTGAAGTAATACTAGGAAATAAAGTACTGTAATCAGAAAAGCAAACATTTTCTCTTTCATCTTGAAAATTGTGAGGTTCAGTAAACCGTGTTAGATAGTAATCTGACAGAATGTGTATTTGACTGGTCTGTACAGAGCCCTGATCTCAACCTCATACGACACCACTGTTGACTGCGAGTCGGACTTTATCGCTCAAAACATCAGAGGTCGACCTCGCTTATGTTTTTGTGGCTGAATTGAAGTCAATGGTCGCAGCGCTGCCTGGAAGGAGACGTCGGGGGCTTAAAACACCATCGAGCTTTGATGGGCATCTCTGAGCGAGCTGGAAGCGTGCATCAAAGCTTCATTTTCACGGTTACAGATCCACTCAGACACATCAAGCTAATAATCAGTTTGAGCACCATCATATTTCACCGACGCTTCCTTCTTTGTTATTCCAACCTTCTCATTTCTCTATCATGTTTTAACATGTGCATGTTTGCCAAGTATTCAAAGGGGCTATTCAACACCCTTCAGATGTAACTTATTGCCTGCTACTCTTATCATACGTCCACTGAAGATGAAGTACATCCATAACCTCTACAAAGAAATACTTTCAAACTGTTAAATCTGATCAAACTACAACCAGGAAATAAAGGAATAAGACATAACTTTTTTTAAATGTGTTGCCTGAGTCATCTTCTCCATCAAGTTACATTTCTTCTAAATGATACAGAATGATTTATATTCTTTTCTCCGTATTTCAAAAAAAAACATATTTATTTCCTGCACAGATAAACCAGCTGTGTGACATATTGGTCCTGATAGAAGTCAGACTTTAGTCTGTCTCTATTTTTTGTTATTTTGTTGATATTTCTTCATAATTCAGCTCTGACATGCTTGAAAATTGTGACTTCCAATAGTTCTAGAACAGCGGGATATCTACTACATTCGATGATTTGATTCTCTTATCTTTGAGGTCTCACATTTTCCTGAAAACATGCGATACGCTGTAATACAGGCCCTTACAAAGACGCTCCTGCTGAGCATTATAAATCTGTCTTTATTGATTCTCCCAGATCACCGTGCACGCATGCACGGACACGCGCACGGACGCACGTCACGTCACGTGCAGTGAACGAACATGTTTCTAAAGCAGCAAATTACCTTTGCATCTATATGTCTGAACATGTACTGTAGCTTTTTTTAACACAACATGCTCACATTAAAATGCGGTGGTTACTCATGTACACAATTTTCATGTTCTGCTACTTTATAACTGTACTTCATTACATTTTAGATGGAAACATTTCAAAGCTCACTGCTTTTATTTGCCAGCTGTAGTTACTTTGCAGAAAGTATAATGATTAGATTATTTAGTAGAATATGATATATGGAATAAATTCAACTTTATTCCAAATACGATGTGATGCTGGAAATGAGCTCTTTCTTTCCCAGCACCTCACCTGCCTTCCCCATCATAAATCCAACTTCCTCACAGCTTATTTTTGGTTTTCCTCCGACTCAGATGGCATTGTTTTGGATTTGTGACAAGCTTTGATTCTGGTTCTTAAGCGTGAACGAGGGATTATTCTATTAGTCATTTTCCTTCACCAAAATAATGTACTGGGGAAGATTTAATATGGTTTTAGGTGCCGGGTGGAAAAGATCTGACTAGGCTGCAGATTTACAGAGAGGTTTCACCATTTTGCATAATCTCAAGAGACATTGGTCTGTAAGTGTCCCACCTTGCAAATTTCACATTTAAAGAATTTAAATGAGATGCTTTAGGACAAGACACACACACACACACACACACACACACACACACACACACACACACACACACACACACACACACACACACACACACACACACACAGGCAAATATGCTAATCTTCAGCAGATAATCAGCTATTTGAGACTATTATTGCCCCTTTTGTGTGTAGGTGTGTAGGTGTGTATGTGAACCATAAACCTTCCAGCTGTAGCTCTGTTTATATTATTTGTTCATTGGATTTTCCTTGTTTGCAGAACTTAGTGGATAAGAAGCACATTTGTCTCAGCCCCCCCCCACCACACACACACACAGTCTGTTATGCTCCGTCTCTTTCTCTTGTTCCTGGTAGTTCCTTCGCATATGAAATATACCTCCTCATACTTTGTGATTCATTTTGTTTGTTTTCAGTTTTGTTTCCCTCACACGTTGCTAGTCGATCGTCTGTCACATCTCAAAGGCATCTGTGCATGTGTGGCTTGGATGTGTGTGCACGCGTTAAAGCGAGGAGAAGTTATTTGGCTGATTTTGATTATCTTTCAACTGTCAGTCAGCTCTGCATCGACTTGTCTCCGTCGTTCTTTTGCTTTGTCCGTCTCTCTGTCTACAGCTGTCGTCGCCACTCTGCTGAGACAAATGAACCACAAGGATGCTGACAGGATCTTCCAGGACATTGGTGCCTCACATGCATGTGCCATTGCTTTTGCTAAGCGTATCATTTGAAGATATAGGTACACACCATTAAAGAGGGGGCTTAAAGAGACAGGTGCTCCAACAGAGCGCCTAATACAGAGGGTGAATACAGGTGCAGCAGCCATGGGCAGTATGAGTAAAATAAAGTGTTTTTGTTTTTACATTAAAGCACGTAAAGATGTTTTAGTAGAAACACAAAATGCAAGTATGAACCTGAAAATGCCATATAATAGCTCCTTTAACTTTCAAACTCGCACTGCGACCCTTAACTTATCTAGACACTACCTGGAGGAGCTGTATGTAAGAACGCAAATGTTCGAATCAGTTGGACTGGATATTAAACAGACTTTACCCTGTCAGCTCCTTAGTACAAAGTCTGTGCAATGCTTGATTCAGCCCATGTGTAAAAAGAGCAGGATACTGTCCAGAGAATTCATAGCGAGCGAGTGGGCGTGTTTATGACGGGTTTTTTTTTATCATGCGGCTGGCGTGAAACCGGAAAAATACAAACATCCAAGCATTAAGAAGAAGAGGGATTTACAAGAAGACACCAACGAATAGTTTTGACCTCGGCAGGTCCTTATAATCAGGATATAATACCTGCCTGACCTTTTTATGCATTCATTCAAAACTCCACATTACTCCTGCTTCTCTACACACGAGTGTGACGTTTGCTCCTTTGTACATGTTTAAAGATTTCAACCCTTTTTCTTCAAGAGCATCAGTGTTTATTTGTTGAGTTCATTCCAAGAATAACTCCACCATCTTTGTGGACACATTTTTGTCTGTTACTGAGTCATAGAGCCACACATGTCTTGTTTTCCAGTGACAATCTGCTAGTGCAGTGAGATTTATCGATTAACTCCCTGTATGAATCAACTTTTATCAAGGATTTTCTACAAATCCCTAAATATTGTAAGATTCTGCACAATTTTTGAATTTGTACTGGAAACATGTTGAAACTAACACTGCACTGGCAGATTTGTTTACTCGTTTTTAAAATAATAAAACTTTTTTTACGATAAATAATGACTTGACAATATGGAGATTTGTGCAGCATTGCTGTCGTAGAACGTGGGGGGAATGAGAAGGTTGTAGAAAACCTGCACAAAACCCAAAGAGATAATAAATATATGCAGACTTATGCCAGAGAGAGACAGGAAGACAGAAATCAACATCTTTATAACATTTTATGGGAAATGTGGTCTGAATTTGTCTTTAATATCGTCTGCTTTGTAATTATTCATTTGACAAAAAAATGCATCAATGTTTACAAATGGCATACGTAGCCCCTGTTCAGTCAGGTAGATACATGGATAATTAGAGTGTGGTGCTGATGATGGCCGAGTGCTGAAATGTGTCTCCTGTGGCACTGAGCTTTATCAATAAACCAAGATGGATCTGCTGCGTGCTGCGCCGACTCATCTAATTTGGATTTTTATTGGAGCCTACACCCCACCTGAGAGATATCGGACGACTTTAATGATATCATATCAGGCTGCGCACACTTCTTCTTCCTACTTCATCAAGTCAACGCGAGCTGAGGAAAATCCACATTCTTTATCTTGGCGTCTGTGTCATCTGTCATCTGTAAGGAAAGAACTTTGGTGAAGTAGAGGGGTCAGATGCACAAAAGATTTGGGGCAAGAAAAGTCTTGTAGGCACAAAATGAAAAACATGCATATGTAGTATTTTTCCCCATGTTCCAAAAACCTTGCCTTTTCAAATGAAAACAGAAAAGACTGGTTTGAGCTGATTTTTACCTCCACCTAGAAATTGTTTTCTGCTGCTATAGTTTGTAGTAAATGATGTCAAAAGACAAAGCTTTAAGCTGGTGATTATACACCAGAGTCCCTTAAATAAATACAATAACAATATATACAGTATATATACAGTATATATATATATATATATGATTAATCTAAAGGGTTTGTTTTGAAATACTATTTCTATAATCAGATTTTTAAATATAGATTTTCTTTCTAAATCTGATATTCAGATTTGTTTACAGAACAATATTTGGCTTCCTGGATGTTTTTTGTTTATTCACAAATAAGCTAAAATATAATGACCTCAGCCTATGCAGAGTTCACAGCCTCCACCACGAATGAACACTGACACACCTTCATTAAAGATGCTCTGAGCATAAACTTAAATTATCCTCATAGGCAGGAAAATAAGACTTGCTCTGTCCTCAGTCTTGCATTGTCAGCATACACTAACAGCCCCGCAGTAGCCATAGTATCATTACGCACCATTACATACTGTGAGTCATAACAGCCTTGTGATTGATCACTTAAGAACGGGTATAATATATTATTTGACGTGTGTTTTACTACACATTTGGACTGATGTGTACAGCTGTTTACTCCTTGCTGGCATAACAGTTTTTTTCAGAAATTACACTGTCACACATCTGTTCACAACCTTGTGAACAGATTTAAGGGACACTGGACAACTGAGTTTTTGACCGCTGGTGGCACTGCATCAGATTAGTGTGAGTCCCAGAACTGTTTGCATCTCGTGTTCTACCAGCATGAGCATGACTCAAGTCAGATCTTGTAATGTTGACCATAAAAATAACAGCATATTTTGCTTTTACAGTTGTGTTAATAGCGTTTTTACATACCTGAGAACAAATACTTTCAATGCAAAAAAATATGCCCGTATTAAGACAATGTGGTGCCCCTGGGCACTATACCTCAAAGCCCCCTCCCTTACTCGTGCTGTCCTCTTGGCAAAAATATCAGACATAATCAAGGGGATTTCTCGACAATTTCAATTTCACTAACATTTTTTTTTTTTTTTTGGGGGGGGGGTTAAACTGGCCACTTTTGATTATTGTTAAACCCCCCGCCCCATCCCCCAAATGATACATTTGTGCGTACCTGTGGACCAACTCAACTCTGACAGATTGGGGAGGGGGAGTGATAGTGGTCATGTATTGATTTATTAAATTATAATGTATTATTATTATTATTATTATTATTATTGTGAAATTAGTGTTCATAAACGAGTAATGTATGGTCTTTCAACAATTTCAAGTGAATAATATAACAATTTACGGAAAATATTGTTAAAGCTTGTGTCATGTGGTGCCCCCCCACTGGTTGTGAATGGTTGGTGCCCCTGGGCATTGGCCCATGTGCCCTTATGGATAATCCGGGCCTGGCTGTGATCATGCAAGCCCTGTGTGTTGCTGTCGTGTTTACTGTCATTGTTCCAGGATTTTTCAGGTCAAAATTTAAAATATACAGGTATGTTTTTTTTGCTTTCAAGTCAAGTGTCAAGTTCTCACTTTTGTGACTTCCTCTGCACATTTCTGCAGGGTTAAGTTCAGCAAAAGTGTGTTTGCAAGTTATTAAAGGTAGGGTCGGTAACATTAAAAAGCTAGCAAGATTTGGAAGTAGCATCTTCTCGGGGCTCCATCTAACCCCTCGCCCTGCCCTCGACCCACACACAGTCGTGCACGAGTAGAGTGGAGAAAGGGCCGCAATTTCACTTATCAAAACTACATAGTATCTGTGGCAGTGGCAAATTTTGTCTCTAGTATACTTGCAGTAACTTCCGCGGCGACAACACGCTTTGAGCGCAGGCTCGTACACAGGAGGGGTAGAGTCCTCGCAGCAACGCAAGGAGGCATTTCATTGGTTCTTATCAAGCGGACCGCAAGGCAGTAAATGGAGGGCGTTTTTACAGGATTACAGCAGCTGCAGATGACAGATCTTTTTTGCTCCTTTGTCAGAGCCCATAAGTTATTTATTGCTGTTGGGGTGCAAAGACCATTCCAAACAATATATAAAAAAGTGTATGTTGGAAATAGTTGATGTGTTATTAAGGTTGAAAGGAGTACTATGCAACATCTTGAGGTCGAGCATGCTCAACCCTGGTTCTTAGAAACCGCTTTTATATTATATTCCTAATTTGTTTTCCCATTGTGCAGGAGACACAACTGCTGCCTGTATTGTGGTAACAGTTATTTCAATTGAATGAATTGACTTTGTTCAACCCATTTATATTAATGATGGTAGGCTAAATAACAGAAACACCTCTCTGAATAATGTAAGGTTGTATTGACTGTGTAAAACTGCATTAATTTTAGCCAGGTGTACCTAAACTGGGAACTGAGTGTATATGGCTTAAAAATTCATTAAAATTCCCAAATTTCATATCACATAGAAGTCTGTACACACCGATGATGAAATGTGTGTGCATGTGTCTATCATTGTTTTTTTTGTATTTTTTAAATAAATATCAATTTCTGAGTAAAAGTGACGTGTGCATTGTTTTTGAGTGTATGTATCATTTATTAATCCGCCCTCTGGGCAGAGCAGCACTTGTATCTCCTGTCAGATATATCTGCCCTCTTGTAATCTGAAATTTCACTTTCCTAAAAATCCCTTGTCTCTCCACGCACTCCTCTGTTCACACCCAACCCAACCACCCCTTCTTCCTCTCTCCTGGCCACCTTTTCCCTCCCTCTGTCTCTTTTCTTTCTCATACACACAAGCTTATGCCAAGTTGTTGAATTTGAATTTGAGCTCTCCATCATCTTTCCCCCACAAACACACACAGAGGTAAATACAGCCTGCCAAAAATAGCATTCATCTCTGATTCTAGGCTCAAAGATGAGAATCCTTTGGCAAGAAATTCTCTATCTTTTTCTCTCTCTCTCTCTCACACACACACACACACACACACACACACACACACACACACACACACACACACACACACACACACACACACACACACACTTTCTATCTCAACTCACAAATTGAATCTGTGGTCTTGACAGGGCAAGAGGACAGAATAAAAATCACCTCATTACGCACAGTCTTACACACACACACACACACACACACACACACACACACACACACACACATACACATGCGCACACACAGACAGACAGACACAAACAGGACATTCACATGCATTAGGGCTGGAAATAGAAAAGCTTTGAATCCTGGTCAAAAGTCATTTGGTGTGTAAATGCTGACAGACGAGGGCAGGAGGCCACATGAGAGCAGAGATGCTGTTTGGCAGAGAGAAGGCAGAATAACAGAGGGACGGACGGAGCAACAATCATGTGCACAGTTGTGGAGGCAGCATGATGATTGCAATTAAACTGATGACTGATGAAGGTCACAGTGACAATATAAGTGATGAAAGTGATGATAATGATGATGTTCTCTCAATCGTATTTCGTCCCTTCCCTCAGTGATGAAGATCGTGATTTCTCAGCTGCACATGAATGTTGTCGATGGTCTCTGTGATAACTCCAGGTCTGATTGACGACTTCCCGCAGTGCGACCGTGACTGCAATTTAAAGCCCAAGGTGCAGCTAAAGAGATTATTGATCATGGCAGACAGGACAGATATTATCTACGAACTCTCCTGCTGTTAATTTTGTTTTAAGACTCTTTTATTTGTGTACATCTCTGTTATTTAATGGAGCCTGGCAGGTTTCAGGGGTAAAATTTTAATAATTGGAATAACGCAAATAATTTGTTACAATGGATGATTCTTAGTCCGTACACATTGCAGAAAGAAGTATGTTATGAAGGGATGTTAAATTTGCAATACTTTATAATTTGGCCACAGGGGAGATGCAGAAACAAGTTATGAAAACAATGAATGCTAACATATTATCACCTTTTAAAGTGGCCACGAGTGTCAGTGGTAAATGCTGAAATGTTAATGTTAATGTGAAACAGTTTTAGTAGAGAAGTGTCATTAAGTATGTGAACTGGCTATTGATATGGGGAACCTATTAGCAAACACTTACCTAGTCACACATCCATCAGATACTGAGCAACATTAACATTTGTTCGGAGTTGTGTTTTTGGCCACCTGGTGAATGCAAATCCAATATATTCACTTTAAGCTGTTCAGCTCTGGTTGTTTTAGCTGGTTTTGGTCCACACCAACTCCTGGAGCTGGAAACAATGCTATATATGTCTTAACACAGCAACGTTTTGGCTGTGAAGTCAAATAAAAATCAGCTGTGGGGAACTGACAATATTGATTGATCATAGCCACTTTATCAGATAGCACAAGTTAACCCCTGAATCACAGTCCAAGATCAAAACAAACCCCCTATCAGTGAAACTCATTTAGAGTTAAGTCCACGTTGTCCAAGATGTTGTCATGTTTATTTCCCCCTGCATCACCCAGCGGTGATGTGCAGCCAAAAATGGAACTGAAACAGCATTCACTGTAGCAACAATAGCCTAAAGGTTAACAAAGCAAGTTAGTGACCACCAGTTTAATCCCCGTTTAGGGCTGTAAAATGTTAGAAATACTGAGGTCATGAGTCCAAGTCTCTCCAACACACCACACTCCAAAAAAAAAAAAAAATCTTTAAAGTATTTTATTTTATATCTTACTTATTCAGTTAACTACTAAATTATATATATTATTTTGTAATTTTACTTCCCAACATGAAGGCTTTGAAACATGAAAGCTGTTTCAAAGCCTCCTCCTCTTGAATGTTTACCAAGAAAAGAAGTCAAATTGAAGTATGCTGAGTCTAAACTTGGATTTAGCATAAAATATCCACCAAGTGTTTTTTTTCCAATTGTAGAATATCACTACCCCCAGGTTGCCAAAACCCAAAATTCCCAGAGAAAACACAGAGAAAATAGCCTCAGTGTCCTCAATGATAGCTACAGCTCTGTCCCGTGACTGACAGGATAAATCTGGGTGGAGAACGTGAAAAAGCAGCATCACCACTGCTGAGATGCCCTTGAGCAAGACCCTGAAACTGCCTTAACTACTGCTTCACACTTCTCACGGACCAACAGATCAGACTATGCAGCTTCCAGGTGTGAATGTGTGTAACTGTAACAATATTCGTTTGAGATTATTAATTATGTAATTTAAGGGAAACCTCAACACCGAAACACAGCTGCTAACACTCTGGGTGCTCCTCCCTTACAGATAGCTACAACATCATGTGCTGAACGGAGTTTCATACTGCCACACTGACATGATGCTTATTTGGGACAAGATTGAGTGAAAAACAGACCTTGATACATGAGATGCTGAAAAAATATACATCATACTGTAATGTTCGATAAGGATAACATGATGAACTATAGCATTATCACTCAATACACACAGCTCTAAGCTGGGTGTCTTCGAGCATCTCTGTTTTTCTGTTACACATCCTGCCGTCCTTGGATGGCTGTAACCCTTAAACCTTTGACAGCTCACAATTTTTCATAAAGGGAAAAGAAAATAGGATGTTCTGCACCTTCTCTCTCATATACACACATACATACACACTCGCGCAATACAAAATGCACTCTTGAATTTGTAACAGAAATGTTTTCCCAAAGGAAATAACGGGTAAATCACAAGATGAATATCCTGTTCACTGTCGAGCATGAGTGTGTGCACGTTTTCCTGCATGCAAGCCTTGTAAGCATGCTGTAGGTGTAACATTTATTCGTAATATTTGCTGCATGCCATTTTCTGTCCGTACTGTTAAAGCAATGTTTTGAATTCTGCTGACGACTTCTCATCGAGCAGTAAAAAGGTTGGCATTCAGAAGCAGAGACAGAGAGCAGAATGGAAAACACAACAGTAAAGAACAGTAAAAAAGTTAAACTTGTTTACCTTTGCAGATGGGGGATCTCTCCGAACCAATAGAGCCCTCAGTCTTAGCGCACTTTTCACATCACTATAAAAGAGAGAAAAGGGGGGAGAAGGGAACAGGAAGGGGTGGGAGGAGAGTGGTTAGAATGACAAAGGTGAGCGATTTCTGAAAATCATTTGGCAGCAGCACAGACTGGAAGTCTGGGACAGCTAAGCAGCATCAGGAAAGAAAAACCATGGATGGAAATTAAGTTTGGACTCAGCTTATTTCCCCTGATTACTGGGATGAAGTAAAACTAGTTAAATAATTGTAAAAAAAAAAAATAATTATATAACACAATTAATAGGACACCTTTAAAGCTCTGCAGTATGTGTGTCAGAAAGCGGAGGAAAGATAGAGTGACAAATGGGACACAGAAGAGAGAAGAAAAGCAAGGGATTGTAGAAATACGGTGTGTGTGTGTGAAGAGAAAACAGGGGGATTCCCATTAGAGAGACGGATGAAGGGACGGCTGAGGATGACAGCAACATCTGACAGTTGGCAATGATGATGGACAGAGAAAGGGAGACAGAGAGAAAGAGCTCCCATTTCCAAGGCTAAAGTGAGTCTCTGCCTCACAGGAAAAACACAAATTTATATGGAGACAGTTTACAACCTTCTCTGTCGCATCCACAAGTGTCAAGTAGACCTCTGTAAATTGTTGATTTGTTTACTTGATCCCATTTAAGGGTCAACCATAGACCTTGGTCATATTTACCCTTTGACCCCCCCGATGGCGGTTTTACACAACGTCCCAATTGGGGTGTGTAGTACAAATAAAAATGTAATTCAAATACCATTCTAACCTAACACTTAGATGGTTTAAATAAAGAACATTAGACAGGTTATGCTTTATTGTTGGTATTTTCACACAGTATGCTTTACTTCTACTAGAAAAAAGGACTTGAGGATGAGGAAAGAGTTAAAGGTTAATATGAGTTCCCCCAGCCTGCCTATGTTCCCTCACTGGCTAGAAATGGCGATAGGTGTAAACCGAGCCCTGGGTATCCTGCTCTGCCATTGAGAAAATGAAAGCTCAGATGGGCCAATCTGGAATCTTCCCTTTATGACGTCATAAGGAGCAAGGTTACCTCCCCTTTCTCTGCTTTGCCCACCCAGAGAATTTGGCCCACCCATGAGAAAGAGAAAGACATCATGGCTTGCAAACAAGCAAAGTGGCAGTTGGCCAAGGCCACACCCCTACCCTCCACCTTGCCCCCCCCTCTCTCATCCTCAATAGCATTTAAAGTTCCCATGGCATGAAAATTTCACTTTGAGGTTTTTTAACATTAGTATGAGTTCCCTCAGCCTGGTTATGGTCCCCAATTGGTTTAAAATGGTGATAGGTGTAAACCGAGCCCTGGGTATCCTGCTCTGCCTTTGAGAAAATGAAAGCTCAGATGAGCCATTCAGGAATCTGCTCGTTATGTCGTCATATCGAGCAAGGTTACCTCCCCTTTCTCTGCTTTGCCCGCCTAGAGCATTTGGGCCCCACCCATTAGAATTTCCAGGGTAGAGAGATAGCCACCGTACCGTACACGCGCCATTGTTTTCGAGAGACATCATGGCTAGCAAACGAGGGAAGCATAACATTTGCTCAGTGTTTGGATGTTCAGAAGAACCCAAACATGTTTTTTCTGTTCCATCATCTGAGCCTGTGCAGAGCCAGTGGCTAATTTTATTTTATCTGTAAATATCACGACGGAAATCCCCAAAGTTTTCTTAGTGTGCGAAAAACATTTCACCGACGACCTGGCCTTGCTGATCGTCTGAGGTGGATTTTTGTTACGTTATACACACAGATAACTGGCTATAGTTAGCCTGTACGTATGCTAGCGGACATTAGCTAACTTTGCAGAGCCAGACAGCAACTGCGGCAGTAGAATTTCGACGAGCTAACCATGACATTATTGTCGCCCACAATCAACCTCTGCTGCTAAAAGCATTTAACCTGCAGTAATGTTTGAAATGGAGACACACATATTGTGCCTTTTCACGGAGATCCAGGCCATTATTTTAAGGCATAGCTAAACCAACCATAGGGGTACACTCTGTTATACTGGTCACTTCTTTTCTACGGTACATCTGGAGTGAAGCTATATTGTCATTTAGTTGCTCAAATGCTGTGTACTAGTACCTAGCAGTGGTAATAGTAGTGGATTGGTGTTTCTATCAGTTGTAACACTGCTATTATGAGGTTTTCTTTAGATCATTAGATTATATGATATCAAGGGGAATGGATATACATACAAATCGTGGGTGGTGTGACACTGTTTTTGCTTTTAGATCAACAAATAATAACCCAAAAGTATTGTCTTGATACTGTCATGCATAACATTATTTTTTCTGTCCTGGACTCGGTCTTTACTCTGACCCGAAACTTTTTGGACTCGTTCTTGTTTTGGACTCAACAAAGTTGGTCTTGACAACAGCCCTGGTGTGAATACACACTGTAACGTTTATTATTTGGATAACCGTTCTGCTTTTGGTGTTATGGCTCGTGCAATATCTGCCTATGCCATCTTTTAAATTGAGTGTGCACCTCTGCAAATATATACAAAGTAATAAATTGAATGCTAATTTGACCTTGTTGTCTGTACACATGCCAGCACATCAACTGCTTCCATTAAGCTGCCTTTCTCAAGGGATGTTGCCTGCCAGACAGACCACCTGGAAACATGTACTATAGGCACACAGCTAGCCTTGAAGACTCTGCGGCCCAACTTTAGAAGTGAAGGTATGTACTTGCCACCTTCAGTACATTTACGTTTCATGTACTCAGTAAGTATTCTGGCATTTGTCAATGCTTTCATTATGTGCTGTTTCATTGGACTTGCCTTTTTAAATTTTGGCCGTAGGTATCCAGGCCAGTGTCTCCTGCAGAGATTTTGGTGTGGGGCCCTCAAATGCAGACCCTTTGTGTCTGTCATCGACACCTATAAAGAGACCACCCAAAAGACCTTGTCTAGACCTCGATGAAGAGCTCGAGGACAATCCATTGGAGGACAGCTCTTTAGTGGGAGCTTCAAAGGGACAGGATTCCAGTTATGATCCTGGCGACTCCATCACAGCATCGTTATACTCTACGCTAAAGTCGTAAGTTACTGAGTGTGAAGATATGTATGCTCGTGATAACTTTTATAATTTTTCTAAATTGTATGCCATTCTGACATAAAGGAATAGTCTCAGTGAGACTGTTGTTTTTATCAATACTTTTCAGACTGTTTATGTGCATAAAGATTGTTAAACCAGATGCAAACAGGATGATGGTTTAAAGTACAGTCCAGATGAAAGCTCAATCTGTTTAACTCAAAATGAGATTTCCTTTCTTTGTTTCTTTATGCAGAGAAGATTCATCCACTTCCACCCACAACAGCAAAATATACATGGTGTACAAGAACTGCATCATGGAGTTGTTTAATGCATGTCCAGTCTGCACGCGGGCATGTGATGTGAAGACCCAAAGGCTGGGGACATTCCTGTCTGTGAAGAAGTGGTGCCCCCATTGCACATTTACAAGACACTGGAATAGCCAGCCTGTCCTTGGGAGCGCGCCAGCTGGAAATCTGCACCTTTCTGCCGCCGTGTACCTCAGTGGTGCATCTTTCATCAAAATTGAAAAGGTAAATGATGTGCAACTGTAGTTACTTCCACTGTGAATTACTTCCATTTAGATTCCAAATTACATGTATTATTTATCCTCCCAAACCAACAGGTCTTCAAGGCAATGAAGCTACAGTTGTTTCGGTATGAAACATTTCGCCGCCATGCCAGATCTTTCATTGAACCGGCAGTTATTCACCATTGGAAAGTCACACAGGATGTGAATCTGCAGCGGCTGAGTCAGGAGGAAAAAGTGAACCTTGGTCGTGACATGAGAGCTGACTCAACAGGTATTGATACTTTATTGAATAAGTGTAGTTTATACATGGGTTAGATATTGTTTGACATCAAAAGGAGTGACCTAAATAAAATGCCAGACATAAAAAGCATTAAATAGTGATTACTAATGTCCCTATTTGAACAAAAACAGGCCACTCTGCAAAGTATGGGAGTTATACAACGATGGATCGCCAGAGTAACACCGTTGTGGACATTCAGTTGGTTCAGGTAATTTGCCCAAATTTATTTTGCAAAGGGGTTATTGGTTGGAATTTGAAAGTCGAAGTCTGTAATGCATTTTCTCTTAATATATTGTTTTGTGTGTTAACAGAGCAACGAGGTTGATGGTAGCTACCACATGGAGAAAGAGGGCCTGACAAGGAGTCTGGCATTACTGGAGTCACGTGGCGTCAAACTTGATTGCATTGTCACTGATCGTCATCCACAAGTACAGAAGTTCCTCAGGGAGAGAAACATAACCCATTACTACGATGTCTGGCACATGGCAAAAGGTATATTGTCAGTGCCAATATTGAGCTGATTGACGTCCATATTCCATTATAACATACAAAATCTATAATTTTTGCTCCAGCCTTTTCCTTTGTTTGACTTGTTAGTGATATCCTTTTGGTGAGAAGGACCTGATGTTTGATTTTTTTTAAAGCTTGCATAAAGCTCCCATTTGGTGAAAAGACTTGTCCTTGCTGTGAAAATGTTGACACTATGAGTAAATGTAAAAAAAAAAAATGCTTTGAAATTGATTTTGAAACGCTACAATAGAGTAATTACTCAGTTTATGAGTATCTTAACTAAGTGTAATATATTTTGCTTTCGTTGTAGGAATTTCAAAGAAACTGGAAGCAATCAGTAAGCAGAAAGACTGTGAGAAACTCAACAAGTGGATGAAAAGCATCAACAACCACATATACTGGACTGCAGCTGGCTCAACCTCCGGCCCAGAGAGAATCGCAAAATGGACCGCGATCCTGAACGATGTTCGAGATGGTCCACACACACGAGGATCCTCTTTACCTCTTTACTTTAGAGCATGTGATCCGAAAAACAACTGACAAGAGTAAATGGCTCCAAGCAGGTATTTCATCAATGTAACAGGCTAAATGTAAAAACAGTAAACAGACAACTACACACACTGTAAGTATTTAGTCATTTTCAGAAATTTACCAGAGATCATTGTTGTAATATTCTGTACTGTATTTTTTTTCTCTAATATATTGTCTTATTGTCTGCAGCAACTCCAGCTTTCTACAAGTTGGAGAAGTTGCTGACCAACAAAAGAACGATGAAGGATGTTGCAAAACTGAGCCCCCACTACCAAACTTCATCATTGGAGGCTTTCCATGCCATCATCCTTCGTTTTGCACCAAAGAATGTTGTCTTTCCCTTTATTGGAATGCTGTGCAGGTGAAAGAGTTAGTTGACTCAATAATTTTGATAATTGTAGCCTAAAATATCTGTTATTAACAAGTTTTGTAATGTACTTCCAGACTCTACCTGGCTGCTATGCATTACAATGAAAATGCGGACCGACCACAGGCCAAAACACAGGAAGGTGAACCTCTCTTCAAAATCTACATTCCAAAGGCTAGGAAGGGAGAGTGCAGAGCTAAACCACAGCCGACCTTTGGTAAGGGTTCAATTCAATTCAAAAAACACATATTTTCGAATTCTAACATTTATTTCTCTTAATGAAAAGACAATTAAATACACAAACACAGTAAAAACAAAACCCAAACAATTAAAAACAGAAATATGTTTCATATATCTTTTGTTTTATGATACAGGTTATGTTGCTGACATGATGGACCTCATTTTTGAGGAAGTCTTTGTCAATCCTACACCATACACCGCTGCGCTGTTGGCCATCCCTGTCCCAGAGGACCTATCGGCGCAGTATGAGAAGCCGGACAAGGAGGAGGTCATTGCCAGCTTTGTGTCAAGGGTCAAACGGGGGGCAGTTTAAACCCTACGTGGTGGCCTTCCTCATCAGGAAACTCTGAGCGGATGCGCAGGACCACACAAGCTGTTGATTCTGTGTCCCAGGAGGCCCCAGCACCAGCTGACAAAGGAGCGATAGGACAGATACCTGTAGCGACTGAACA
Organism: Sander vitreus; assembly: GCF_031162955.1. Classification (NCBI taxonomy): domain Eukaryota; kingdom Metazoa; phylum Chordata; class Actinopteri; order Perciformes; family Percidae; genus Sander; species Sander vitreus. The sequence goes on along the minus strand of NC_135856.1, from coordinate 8,599,073 downwards.
ATTGGTTTGTGTTATTGTTATGTAAATATTCCTATGTTCCTATGGATCATTTTCAATGTATGTTTTGTAAAAATAATTTCTTTTCCTGTGATGTAAATAAATCTGGACACTGTCTACACTATTGGATGAAAATTAAGCACACAATTTGTTGAGACAAGACTTAAGACAAGACTTTATTTTTTATTTTAACTTCTGTAACAAAGCACAACTTACTGGTGTATTCCTCTCAATTGTAGAGGGCCATAGTCAGCTCTGTATATTTGGCCTGCATTCTGCAGAGAGTAGACATTCAAGCAGACAGGCTCAAATCCAGGATGGTCAACCTACATGTGAGCTGTTCTTCGACCTCCCGTAGTCTTCTAGTAACCCAATTATAATTATAAATGGTGTCATTTTTAAGTACAATTAAAAGTTGTCACGTGAATAGACAAAGTAGTTTACAATTTAGTTGTGACAATGCTACCTGAGGTGTCTCCAAGCAGCAAATATTCTCAGCTTCTGTGGGCATGGTAACACATTTTCCACAACGGCACCTATACTAAAAAGGTAGATGTAATAATGGCAGAGGTATGACTAACTAATAGTGGCGCTGGTTTGTGTCTATAGCTGATATTTTATTATATATAGGAAACATTTCCGGGGTAAATCATGGGTTATGTGTAACATTACCGCAATATACAGTACATGGCCTAATTACTAAATGAGCCACAGTACAGTATTCTCTAAAATACAAACATTACTGATATGACTGATATAGATGCTAATACCGCTTTAGAACGCTAGCAAATTACAGCAACATGAAAAGCCAACAATGTAGGCTAGCGTTAGCTACATGATAATAACTGTAACAGCATACATAAACAAACCAACTAAAGTACTGTATCCAGACACTATATTTTAAACTAACCATTCGGAGACCTCTTGTTGTAGCCGCAGAGTTGCAACTTCTTCAGGTGCTTCTCCCTCCGGACCAGATTCTGGGTCAAACTGGAAAGCTTCAACGACTGCGAGTCTACAAGCCATTGCGATACATCCACTGTAAACATTAGCGCATGGTGCCGTGGCCGCAAGTTGGTCAAGGCCACACCCCCACCCTCCACCTTGCCCTGCCAATCTACTCCTCATTAGCATTTAAAGCTACAAACACAGAAATGGCACATCCTGAAGAAAGCTCATTGAGGGAATGAAACTAGTGGCTCTAATTCTGCATCAAGGCTGAATTTGGGGAAAGAGACTTCAGATACTGTATCAGGGGACCACTAAGGTCTATATAAAAGCACCCAAAGACCACCATGTCATAGGACCTTTAAAGCTACAGACACAGAAATGGCACATCCTAAGGAAAGCTCATTGTGGGACTGGCTCTAGTGGCTGTAATTCTGCACCAAGGCTGAATTTGGGGAAAGAGACTTCAGATACAGTATTAGGGGACCACTAAGGCCTATATAAAAGAGACTTCAGATACAGTATTAGGGGATCACTAAGGCCTATATAAAAGAGACTTCAGATACAGTATTAGGGGACCACTAAGGCCTATATAAAAGAGACTTCAGATACAGTATTAGGGGATCACTAAGGCCTATATAAAAGAGACTTCAGATACAGTATTAGGGGATCACTAAGGCCTATATAAAAGCATCCAAGAAGCAGCATGTCATAGGACCTTTAAAGAGTTTGGCAAATGAACCACTATTTCTTGCAACTTTGGCTGGAGTTGATGGAGTGTAAACTTCCCCAAACCAAATAAAGAGCAGGGCAGAGCCGCTATCATTTCATTACAATATCATTACACAGTGGAAGTTCCAGGAATGCTTACATTTAATTTAGGGCAGACAGACAAATGGTTTAATCCATTTCTTACACTTTTTTAGCTAATGATCAATTTGTTGCAGGGTTGTTTAATTGAATTATTTTACACTATCAGGTGTTCATGATATTTTGTCCACCCCTGTAAGTCTATTAAACCTAGTCCGCATGATATTATGTTTTACAGTATTTGATTGCAGCACATCTATAATTTAGATTTAAAAATCATAAAATAATAATGTAAGCTAAATAATCTGATTATCTGTGTATTGTAGATTAATTTTAATGCAAAATGACTAACTGGGTATATTATGAATGCACTATTCTGACAAGTATAGTCTTCTGTCAAGGTGCTTTTCTGCATCATAACCTCTTTATGGTATAATTTGGCAAGCAAAGGTTGTCATCTGAGCAGCACTGTTAAATCAGTCTTTGATTAAAAAGTGAGTCTTTTCTAAGCACAATAATTACACTCATATTGCATCAATCACCAAATCAGTATCTTAAGATAGATAGATAGATAGATAGATAGATAGATAGATAGATAGATAGATAGATAGATAGATAGATAGATAGTCTCTTTTGTCCCATAGGGATAATCATTTCCACACATCTTCTTTCCATAGCACAACACCACATATAGAACACATAAAACATGTAACATGTATACAAAACACATCACATTAAGACACCCACATAGACATATCAAATGTAAAAACTACAAAGCAACTGAGGTGGTGGTGGCGGTATTACAGTTTGTTCAGCACTGCGATAGCGGTGGGGACAAAACTTTTTTGAAATAGGCATTAGTCCAGTTCAGTGTTCTGTATTTGTGGCCGGATGGAAGCAGTGTGAAGAATTGATTCAGGGGATGGTCTGTGTCAGCTGCTATTGTACGTGCTAGGCGTGTGATGGCTGTGTCATTCATGTCTGATAGGCTGGGTGTGGGGAGACTGATTATCTTAGAGGCAATACGTGTGATTTTAGTGAGTATACTGACGTATACATGTATTGCTCACAACAACACAGTTTTTAGGTATTGTGGGACAAGTTCAAGTCAAGTAACGTGATTTGAAACAGGTCTAATTAATCTCTGCCAGTCTCTTGCCAGAGCATGGAGGCTATTCTTGACCCACAGATGTGACACTTGCCGATGTACTTCCATTGCATATACACATGATGTTCAATAGTGTGTTTATTTTTACACCATGCTATTGTCCCAACCATTTTCTCCCCTTCTCTGAGTACTTTATAGATCTCAAATTATCGTTGGCCTAAAACTTGAGCATGAAGGTTCAGTCTTGACCTTCACTCAGTCTCAGTGTCTATTTTCAAGTCTGTCAAAGCACAGCAGTCACATCTAAAATCCAAGTAAAGTCAGAAGTCTTTCTACACAAAGTGTTTTTTTGGACTTTCAAATGCACGAACAGGGTTCGGAACTGTGATACAGCAATATGGTTTTCACTTAGCTGAGATGTTGTCCTTTCAATGCACAGACCTAATACATTAATATTTGGTGTGCGTGGGCATGTTCCAGGATTTTACAAGGTCAAAACGGACTTAAGACTTAAGTCTCAAGTCAAGTTAAGTCTTTAGGGAGTCAAGTCCCAGCGTAGTCAAGTGGTTAGATTTAAAGTCTACAGCTCTAGTCTCTATACTAAACAATCTTTTCAAGCTACTGTGACATGCACAATCAAAAGAAAAGAAAAGAAGAACAATTATGGAAATAAACAGCCCCTGTTACACAACTGAATATACAGTACCACACAACAAAACACAAACCACACACTGCAACTATGCTTTTTTTTTTTGCCTGAGGATGTAGCGATGGACAGAACCAACAGAGATAAAGAGAGACTGAATGAGGAAGAGAGGAATGCTGGGAAATAAGGAGGACTGAGTGAAAAGGCAAAATTGCAAACGGTTACACTAATAGCTGTTGAGTGTTACAGGCAGCTGAAAGATACCGCTGACACGTGTAGCGATATTGACGCGTGTTTGTGCACGTGTCCATGCAGTCATATGAGCCTTTTAGTTCAGTCAGCATACCTGAGCTCCACTGCAGAGATCAGTTTTTCATCTCAAACACCACAAACACTCTTTAATCACTGCAGGTGATGACAAAGTCCTCAAATACACAACTGCGCACACACACACACACACACACACACACACACACACACATATTGTGCCATGAACCATATGGCTTCAGTCTACCTGGCCATTAACTACGTCATTTGCCATTAAAAAAAGAAAAAAACCTCACTGAAAACCACACAAATGAAAATCATTCAGGTGAAGCAGCATGACGTGGAAGAAGAAACAGAGGAGGTCTGGTAGCTTTGGTAGAAAAACAAAGAGAAACAAAAGGTGGAGAGATAAATGAGGTGCCTGTAGAGAAACAAGGCCTCTGATGCATTGCTACTAAGCTAAACATAGAAACTACTACTGAACTGTCACGCACACACATACACAGACAACACTAACTAGCTATTCCTTGTGCATCAGCAGTGCGTTTTCTCCTCTGTCGTCCCCTTGGCTGTGAATGGAGAGGACAGCAGAGAGGAGCTGGGTGTTTATTGTTATCCTCACATAGTGTCTGTAAAGGCTAATAACACAGTGACCAGCAAGCCCAGGAGCAGTGTGAGTGAGTCAGACTCAGCTGGTCTCCATCAGTGGGAAGTCTGCAGAGTGGGATATCTGATTTGTTGTGAAAAAAGAAAAAGAAATCCAGTTGGCCCCAGGCAAGCTCAGGGCACACTGAGTCGGTCATGGAAGCCTGGGTTGGACTCTTCTGTATGTCATATCTCCGTAATTTACCATGTGATATATGTGTTGTTTTAATAACGAACGAATAATGATTTAAAAATGAGAAGTCTGAGTAGAAGGTGGACAAAATATAAAATATGCAGTGATGATAACAAGGCAAACAGTATGATTTTATAAAAACAGATCAAATGGCTTAAACTGGTGGATCAACCCTCTTTAGCCACTTTGACTGTGTGTCAATTTCCTCATAATGCACTGTATGTTTGCTTGGACTAAACCAAATTCATTTTTCCCTTACTTTTTTTTTAATTTTAATTTTTTTTTACCTCTGGTGACTCAGTCCTTGTCATCCCTTCCCTTATTTTGCACACACTTTACCTAATGTGAAATGCAAGATACTGAGTTACTGTAAATTCAGCTACATTGAACATGTAAAGAATGTGTGCACAATTCAAAGGCAGAAGAAATTGCACTGTTACGTCCTTAATATGATGCACTGGCTGGGGCGGGACATACCATGGCAAAATATGTTTTTGGCTTTGATCCATTTTGTTGTGCTAGTGTGAAAGGGCAAGAAAACCCCATTTAAATTGCGTAAAGGCGGCATATCAGGTGGCAGATATGACGTGGACCAGGACTGTAGTCAAGTCCACCTTTGTCGAGTCCGAGACAAGTCCAAGACCAGGGGCCTCATTTATAAACACGGCGTACGCACAAAAGAAGACGTACACCGCTCTCTACGCAAGAATTGGGATTTATAAAAAGCAAACTTGACGGGAAAACGTGCGGTCCTCCACAGACACTCTGACCCAGGCGTACGCACAGAAACGGGTGAAATGAGAAATGGCGACACCAACAGCAGATGGATGACACACGTGAAACTGAGACCATTGTGTAAAATAAAACAAAATATTGCCTCTCATTGATGATATGAAGAATTCACAAAGCCATTCTTACAATTAATATCCTACACAAACACCTATTTGATCGATCTGCGGTGAAAAACAGATACAATAAAACAAGATACTATCGTAAATTCAAATGAAGATATATTTGCGAAAAAAATGTTCTGTAATTATATTGGCATGTTATGGAATTTATTCTCATGAATAATACGATAAAAAGGACAAATCATTTATACAAAAGATACTGTCTGGCTGAGCATGTCGTTTTAATATGGTCATCATACACAGTATCATAGTGTTTTATACAGTGTTTATTTTTAAGGCTTTAGATCATTTTATTTTTGTTTTAAATGATGTTTTTATTGTAGATCTAAAGCATGTTTTAACCATTGTGAAAGGTGCAATAGAAATAAAGTTTTACTAATTACACGCTCCTTGCGCAGAACTATTTGTCATTTACAATTAAATAAATTCCCACACATATAGCTTTTTAGATACAACCAAATTGATGGGTATAAAAAGGCATGCCATGCGTAATGACGCACAATGGCTAGTTTTGTAATGTTGGAAGATGTGGAAAATGGAGGCCGACAGCAAAAAGGATCTCTGTGCTGTTTTGGGCCCAGCGTTACAGAGGAGCACTTGTAGAAACCACGCCGTGCCTGTCCCACTTCAAGGGGGGTCAGCTCTGGTGTCCCGTGGCAAAAACACTTTCTCGGAGTAGCGCTAGGCGTGTTTTTGCATCAACTTTAATATCGGACCATTTATATTTAATTTGGGCAACGGTCCGACCTCTGAGGCTGTGGCATTAACTGCACTCTACAGCTTTTTTGGCATCAGTAATGCCCACACTGTGCCCTCCAAACATTTTTTCCTCTTTTCCACCTCTCAAACAAGAACTACAACTTCATGGGTGCCTATATAGCTCAGTTGGTAGAGCAGGCGCCCATATATAGAGGAGGTTTTCTCCTTGACGCAGCGGGCCCGGGTTTGACTCCGACCTGCAGCCCTTTGCTGCGTGTCATTCCCCCCTCTCTCTCGCCTTTCATGTCTTCTACGACTACCATTTTCTAGTCACTGTTCCATTATCTTTATTGTGACTATTATTTTCACTGTTCATCACATCCCCAACCGGCACCGTCAGACACCGCCTACCAAGAGCCTGGGTCTGGCCGAGGTTTCTTCCTAAAAGTGAGTTTTTCCTCGCCACTGTCGCACTAAATGCTTGCTCTTGGGGGAATTACTAAAATTGTTGGGACTTTATAAATTATAGAGTGTGGTCTAGACCTACTCTATCTGTAAAGTGTCTAGAGATAACTCTTTAATTAGTTATGATTTGATACTATAAATACAATTGAATTGAAATCTGCTGTCCTATCGAAAAAAAGGCTGAAAATGCCCAAAAAAATTAACTTTAAAAAGAACTACAACTTCACATTGAGTGAAAGTTCTTGCTTTGTTTTCCTCTGTGCGTATGATGTCGGTATGAATGAATATTAATTTGGGGTGTTTCACTGCCTATTTAAGGGCAATTATGAGCATGACATGAAGCCGCCAAAGCCGCGCCACATTTAGAGTTGAATGTGAACTATAAAGGGAATCCGGTGTAGGACGTGCGTGTGCACGGTTTTATAAATCTGAATATTTCTGTGCGTACTCACATCCCATGTTTCGTCCGTACGCCACTTCTGACGCAAATTCGCCGCACAGTTTTATAAATGAGGCCCCAGGACAAGTCGAGACCGAGTGAAGACCGAGTCCAAAGAGGATCAAGTACAAGTCCAGACTGAGTCCAAAAGAGAGACAGTCAATACCAAAACAGAAAATGTTTTTCTTCAAGAGCACTTACTTACCTTTTCGTAATGTATGTGATGTGAGAGACAGTGTATCTTCTATTTTAAGATGATAACTTTGCTTTATTATTTGTAATAATCAAAAAGCAAGTGCAGAGTAACACACTATAGGATCAAATTAGGCCATATTATTTACTTAAAATATACAATGGAAATGTTCCCATTCTTGAACTTATTACTTGTCCTGAAGAATTCATAGTACAAACTGCTTGCTGACATCGTGTCTGTGGCCAAAATGAAAATGACTGATACCTGATGATTGAGGTATATGATGCAGCCAAGCGTATACCAGGCGACCAATCTCGATGCCTGTTCTAGATGGATTTTGAATTAAACTAATACCCGTTTCTGAACGAGCTTGCTTTATCAATGGTTTTGTTTTTAAGGAGGAAATAAAAAAAGCATTTAGTGCTGGACTCGGTTGAAGCCAACTAGAATATTTGGTGAGTCTAATGGCCGAGTCCGAGACAAGTCCGAGTCCAAATACCACCGAGTCCGAGACAACAGAAAAGCGGCTGTAGTACTCGAGTCTGAGTACGGACTCGAGTACTACAGCCCTGACGTTGACCCTCAGTTAGCTGATACAGAAGCAGATGGTGGAGATATTGTAGTAAACTTCCATTTCATTTCTTTCTTTTCACAGGTTTTAAAAGTTGGCAGAGACACAACAGTACATTTCCATTTAGATTCTGCCAAGACAAGCCAAATGAAATGTGTTTATTATCTGTGTTGTTCAGGATGCTGTTTGCATGTGGGATTTTGTTGCTCAAGATCGGTATAAGCAGAATGTGTGCCGAATTGATGTGAAGTGATAATTGTGTCCACCCTGCCAAAACTGGCATCAGTCAGGTATAGGAGCACACATTTTGCAAAGTATAAACCTTTGGAATATCATTAAAGGGTAAAGTTTCATAGAAGGGGCTTTTTTTTTATATTATCAATGAATGAAATGACTACTGTAAACTACCTGCCCAGCACCAAATAGCAAGCAGACAAAATTAGGGACTAGCTGGTAAACATAGTGCAGCATTTAGAAGCTAAAGAGTCATATTTCCCTCAGCAGTTGGTGAGGACCAAACCAGAGCTACAAGCAGAGGGAATATTGGTCTCGGACATTTGCATGTAGCCAGAATCACGACTCCAAATAAATGCTAATGTTTCTCAGTGTCTGCTGGATGTGTAAATAAACCACTGTTTTCTTCAACCTTAACAACTTCATAAGATGATAATATGTTGTGTTTACAGCTTGTTTAACTGCCCCCAAATGGCCACTTTTTTACTTGATCAGCTATCAACAAGGGCACTTGATCTAATATATGCACATGCAAAAGCAGAACTTCAATCTACTTGTACAGCTCCATCACCTTCTCTTCCACCGACAAATCAGACCATGACTCGTTCCTTCTTTGCTGTCGAGCAGAAACCCGTTGCTGTCAGGACTGTGAGTGTTTGGTCTCAGGAGTGTGTGGATGTCCAATAGACTGTTAATGAATGCACAGACTCGAGCCTGCTCTGTGGGACATCAAAGGACTCTCCCACGGCATTACGGATTACTTTAGTGTCTGTGTGGACACTTAAGAATCCAAAAAAAACCCCCACTGTTTTCCAAAGGACAAACTCTTGGATGACAAAAGCTGTCAAATCCTCTCTAAATAGAAAGAAGAGAGCTCTCAGGGCTTTGGGACAGGGAGGACGTCGAAAGTCTGTCCAGAGTGAGCTAAAGAGGAGAATGGAGGATGGGAAGAACACCTACCAGGAGAAGACAGAGAACAATCTGCAGCAAAAGCAGTCTGAAGGAGGCATTGAGTGCGATGAGAAGAATCTAGCAGGCAGCCACGCCAAACCAAGAGAGGAACAAGTGGACTGCTTACAGGGGAAACAGCTACCTTGTAAAATGTTCATAGACAGGAGGTGCAGAAAATATAAAATATTACTTTCTTTCATTTGCGTATGGATTTCTTTGCAAGGTAAAGGAGATCTCTACGCTGTTGTAAAAAAGAAAACCACAATTTCATTTCCGTTGGACTTTAATATAAAGTACAGTCAGAGCTGCAGCCGTAGAGATACATAATTGAACTCCCTCGGTTTTGAGGCAAAGTCGTTACTCCCAGCATGCTCTACTAGGACTTTCCCTGTCTGGCAGGGTGTCAAACCCGCTTCCCTGAGTCGCCTGACGATGTTTTGCCAGGCGTGGAGCTAATCTCTCCTCCAAACAAATGAAAATGGATTCAGAAGCGTCTGCAGATACGAAATGCCATGAATCACAGCTCACATTTCTCTCGTCTATCTGCATGCACAGTCACGGGGGGGAATATTTTCCATTTCATGCTAATAGCAGCACTCCCAGACACACACACACACACACACACACACACACACACACACACACAGTTGGGTCAACGATCGGCTGTTGCATACTGGGCAAAGTTATGAGGCATTACTGCACGACTACAGAATAACACACACACACACACACACACACACACACACACACACACACACATGCCTGGAAACACACTGCCTGAAAGCTAAATACTGATTTACTAATGAGCTGTCATGGTGACAGATACTGCCATTTAATTGGCTGGTAAAGGAGGCAATTAGAATTCAGTGCATAGATGCACATCAGAGAGGGTGAAAGTTACAGTTGGGCTTTCTGTACATTATGTGCGAGAGTGTGCACTTCAAAGTGAAATGCACATCGGGAGACCGCAACCATGTCACTCACTGCTTTGAATAATTCATTCTGGTGATCCTGTTTAACTGCTCGATGATCTGCTACTCAGGAAATGAGTAAGAGTGTTAAAGAGTGAGTATGTTAGTTTGTGGACAGTTTGTTTTTCCCTGTACCTATCTTACTTTCTCCTCTATAGTTCTTTTAAACAACTTCCATTACTCCCTCTGTTCTTTCACTTATCATCTTTCACTCTATGTTGATGACTCTCTCTTTCTCTGTCTCTTTCTCTGTTCCTTTCTCTCCCCGTTTATTTTTTTTCCTTCCAACTCCACCATCTGCTGGCTCAGTATGCCGCATCAAACCTTTCCCCAGCTTTCTTTCTTTATTATTCTTAGTAACCCTGTCTTTCACTGGACCAGTTCATCTCTCTTCCTGTTTTCTCTCTATCCCAAATTTAAATGTGCTTTATTGACGTGACCATAGTTACAGTATTGCTAAAGCAGGTTAATGCTTTAAAGTTATAACAAAGTTTATGAGTGGAGGTAACAGCGACGCCACCGCGACGAAGTGTGGTGTCCACGGTACACTGTTCTTAAAGAGGGTGGTTTACAGAGTGCACAGTGGTAAGTTAGGGCAATACTCTGATAAACACTAGTAACACTGCTGTTCAAAATTTTGAATCACCTGTTATATTGATGTTTTTCTTCATACCCCCAGACCCCTCTAGAGACTTTTCTGGCTTGGGCTAAGCCCCCAATGTTTTAAAATCCTAACAACGCCTCTGCTAGACAGAATACTATAATGTCTGGAAGGAAAAACAACAATTGCAAACAAACCATTGAGAAAAATACAATAAAATAATAAGTGAGGACCATAAAAGAAAGGAAGTTTTCCTTGTGACATTCTCTGACATATTTTGACATATTGTTCCCAAAGAAGTCAATACTGAATTTTGTTCTGGGAGTATGTCAAATTCTTGGTAATTGAGTTTTATTTTGGTAAAGAGCTTCCTATGTCTTTGTACACTCTGTAGTGAAACAGAAAATTTTGCTCTTTTTCTAGAAGACCTGACTTCTGACAGAACTGAATTTCTGTAGGTTGCCAGGTTTGTCTTTGTCCACCAGTCTCAGGGGCCACGTTGTTGGCCTACGGTGCCCAAGTAATCTGTGCCTTGGCATTTTCTGTTAAGTGCTAAATATAATTGAATTTTCCAGACATAGATGGTTTTCTTTGGTAATAATCTCTCTCACTCTCTATGTATTTGTTTATTTCTCTTCGCCTCTTGCTCGTCATGCACATGAAGAACCTTAGTCTCATTCCGCATGCATCATTTTGTGTGTGTGTGTGTGTGTGTGTGTGTGTGTGTGTGTGTGTGTGTGTGTGTGTGTGTGTGTGTGTATGTGTGCATACATGGTATCTTGTATGAGCCAGTAAGGACCAAGCCTGAATCAGTGACCTTCGCACTACTACTCGTTACATTTTTAAAGCAGGCTGTGAATAATAGATCAAGCTGGAATAAAACAGCGAAGGATGAAATATGAATTAAAATAATCTGAATTACAAAGAAGGGAGTTGAGGGAGGGAGGGATGTGTGTGTGTGTGTGTGTGTGTGTGTGTGTGTGTGTGTGTGTGTGTGTGTGTGTGTGTGTGTGTGTGTGTGTGTGTGTGTGTGAGAGGGAGGGAGGGATGGAGGGAGAAAAGGAGTCAACATATCTCAAAGGGAATGGACAAGTAGATGTAGATGAGTGACACTACAGAGGATTGTTATTTATAAAGATACAAGGCTCTGTAGCTACATTATGTACATGCCAACATTATTAGGTAAAGGCATAGTTCACCCAAAACAACATATGCACACTGTTCCTTTTTCTCTTTGCGGAAACTGTTTCCAACACAGTCTATTGTGATCAACTGTGTCTTAATTTAATCAGTGTTCAGCCTTTCAGATGTAACTTTGTGCTGTTTTGAGCATAGTTTGAATCTATAAATGTCAGTGAATCGCAAAGGAAAACTATTAAGATGCATGTACACTGTAAGAAAAGTCAAGGTAGTTTAACTTGGAAATGCAAGTTCACCTGCTGCCTTGAGAATCGAAGTTCACTCAACTTGAAGACCACCTTTGTTTCAACCCTGTGCGAAATAGGAGCCCCTCTAAAGCCGCTGATCTTGCATCACTTGACCCAAAACGGCCACTAGCGAAGTGACACACCACAGCTTAATGGCTAAAGGAAGCTTATAACTGCTCAAAGTTTGACACTGCAATACTCCAGCTCTTCTTATCAAACATAACAGTCACTTAACTCATGGTTACAAATGTAAACCAGCACAACAATGACAATTACCAGGCAACAAAACACTACATTCTAAGCAGACACGTTTAATGAACGGAATTCATAAAGTTACATTTGTATTTCGAACAAGCTGCAAACTTTTCAGCAAATTTTAACACAACTCTATTTACCGCCTTGCATTATGGGAATTGACCAGCCAATGAACCAATTGCACCTGACTGCATTTATGTTTGTAGGGATTCTGGGTTATTTTTCATTGTTCAGTTAGTTAAATTTGTGTTGCTTTCAGCCAGTTAATGTAACACAGTTATGATACAACAAGAGATGTAAGTTATTTTCCTGCTGTCTACTTTTCTGTTCTAGCTTTTACATATTTTTATGAAGTGCACAGAAAACAAATAAACCATCAGTCAAGGCGTTCCTTCATTCAGCTTGGGTGCTACAGAACTTTTCTTATCAGATATAGATAAATAATAGATCTTACAAAATAAAATATTTTTACTATGCAACCAGCAGCAGAACCTCCAACTGCTCAATACAAAGAAGAAAACTGGCTCGAAAAATAAAGTTTAATTCCCAGCAACAAACTCTGTTGCATGACTCAAGAACTGAAGGTAGTTTATCAGACTTCTACGAGTCAACGTCCACAGTTCGACATGACCTCTTAGACTTTTTGAGCTCCTCCTTCTCTTTTACTTCAGTCATGCGAAATTAGGGTCATACTTTCTGTGACTACAACTCTGATTTGACATCTCAGGACGTGTCCTTTATCTTTGCTGTGGAGATCTTCTGCCGTTCCATCCCATAGAAAATCTATCGAGACGTCCAACTTTGAAGTCCTCCAGATAGCGGATGATCAAAACAAACGAGCTCTTGCTCATCAGCTAACCATCGACTGCTCTGCTGCAGATGCTCATTAAATTCAGAGATTGTAAAAATGAGCTCTGAGAGAGACAACCTTATGGCTGCTCTTCGCCTTGCACTGGTGCAGAGAAATGAGAAGGGAAGAAAGACAGCTTTCTGACAAACCTCATCAGAGCGACAACAGATCATCCTGGGTAAAGCGAAAAGCTCCCCTCGGATAGTTAATGTCATGTTGAAAGCAAACTTTGCTTTGTTTTGTTGAGTTTGCTTTCCACAAACAGCCTGCTGGTGACAGAGAGTTTTAAAAGGAGAAGCTGGCAACCAAGTCATACTCAGTCAGTCAGTCCGTGAAGGAATCAATCATCCAATCAGTTTACGCCACAAAAGCTCAAATGAAGAGAAACAAACAAACAAAGATACTTTTATGGTCCAATACCACAGTTCCCTGGTCATCAAGTGATGAATTGAAGTCACTCAGTGTGTGGCGAGATGCTCGGCTCCTCTGTACCTTTGTGCTAACTCTCATGACATATTTCATAAATCATGTCATTTTTTACTGAGCAGTGAGAGAGCAAGAGGAGCGTCATCCAAAAAACCTGGTCACCAAGGGAGCACAGACTTTTAAAAGGAGGCAATTCAGGTGACATTGAGGATGAAATGCAATTCACTTCCCATTGTCCTCAATATGAAATGGCACCATGCACTTCACATCCTTTTCAACGCTGAACAAACCTCACCTAACCTTTTCAGAAAGACATTCTTTTTACTTACTGTAACTTAAAAAAAAAAAATAAGAATCTTGAAGAGGTAGCCTATATAATGTTTGAGATTTGTGTGTCCTAGCTCACACTGTTTTTCCAACGATCATGTCAAAAGGCATATATGAATAGAATTATAATTGGATTTAGTATGTAATTACCATGAATAGATAAAGGTTAAGGTAATGTAAGGTTTCTAATTTCTATTTGGTACAACTCACAAACTATATTATTGGGAGAGAAGAATTAATTATCATCCTTATAATTTGTTTGAATTCACCATGTTCTATGCTGGTTTGTTTAATAAAGTTTGGGTCTTAATTACGGTAACTACATCATTTGACAGCAATGTCAACTGTTTTTTTCTGGAGAAGACAGTTCTTACTATAAATTGGGCTATTTGCACCTTAAGTTAAGACTAAGATTAGTAATACACAACTAAAAAGACAAGAGCAGTTAATTCAAGCTGGAAGATACCAAGCCCTGCTATCCACACTTTCAGTAGAGACTGTCCTTGTTGTTCAGTACCACACTACATGTTTTAGGTAAAGGTGTAGAAGAATAGGTGTACACTTTGTCCGCAGAGCATGTTTGCATTTAAAGACATCGTACACATTTCACTAAATTTTTCAAGGACCAGGCTGGACGTCACCTGTACAGAGTCTTTTTTTTGTTTCTCTCTCTGTTTCTCACTTTGTGTTTCCCTCAGCCACGCTCCCTTGCTATCTGTCACAGAAACACACACATATACACACCTCTGATTTCACGTCTCATCACCTCCGTGACCCACATAGACCAGGAACTAATTCACACAAGCCAGAAAGAGACAGAGAGAAAGAAAGAGTAACAGAAAGGTGACAGTAAGCAGACCGAACAAGGAGCGCAGGAGGCTGACGCTAAATGAGAGGAAGCAGAAAGCCAAAGCAAAAGAGACAAGCAAGATGCGGGGGGATGCTGAAGGCGAGATGAGAGAAGGAATTGGTAGAAACGCAGGCCGAAAAAAGGCAAGAGGGAGGAGGAATTGAGCTGGATATTGTAGCCGGTAAGTGATAGACTGAGCAGCGGGAGAGGTAGAGCGAGGTCAGATGGAGAGATGGATAGAAGGAGAGGAGGGGTGGAAGGGAAATTTGGGTCGGCGAAGTGCAGCTGCATCGAGAGAGACGAGATGAGGAGGGTAAAAAGGGGGGAGAGAGACAGGAGGCAGGAAATCAGTTGAGCAGACAGAATGTAGAGTATGTGTAGAGAGGATAAATGGAGGGGGTGAAGATGAGAGAGAGGTAGAAAGAGAAAAGGGGATGGAGGAGGGGGGTGCAGAGTAACAGTCATCAGTATTCCAGCCTTGTACTCAGTTTCCAGCCAAGACAAATGAGAGCCAACATTGGGGAGGAAGTGGATCAGCTGAAAACACACCAACCTATCCCTCTGTCAACCCGCTCCCCTTTCTCCATTTTTCTCCCTATCTCAACCCCCTGCTTTCCCAAAAGAGAAAGAACCTTATAGCTGCAGTACATCATACTGCTGGGACCAACAACACACACACACACACACACACACACACACACACACACACACACACACACACACACACACACACACACACACACACACACACACACAGCACCATAAATAAACTGTTTCAGTGTGTCTTATATTTACCCTTTTCCTAGGTTATTTCAGCATGGGCGTCCTGTTTTGAGAGAGCATTAGTCTCCTGACATTGTTTATTTATGAGTTTCAAAGCCTGATGATTTTGTGCTATGGAGTTTTTCAAATGTCTAAACACAAAACATTTACAAGAACTTTGCGTAAAAAAGCTACATTTTGATTTAACTGAATAAGTTAAAACGGTTCATTTGATGCCACCTCCTAGTACTTTTCATACTTTTCAAATGTATTAAGGATGTAAAAGTATTGATGTTTGATACCCAACCGTAGTCTCAGATTAAAACTGTTTACACAGATTAACAGAGCATAATATTCAAAAATATTGTTGACAATTTAACATGCATTTAGGAGCATGAGCAAAATCTAAGTATATCCATATATCTCCAACTAAACTTAAATGAAAACTACATTAAATCCAAGTGGCTCATTTAGAGTAAATTTTCTGTGGCCTGACAACTTTGACTCTTTTTTCTTTTTTTTACTGCATCAAGGCTTATTAGCCTTCTGTCCAACAAAACTGCCCAACACTCAGCCCCCAAAAATGGATGTGATGTCAATAAAGTTGATTTGATAATCAATAAATATTAAGCAGAACAATCCCAAACTGTAAGTAGTGCTTAAGAACATTGCTGCAGTTTGTTTTTACAATTCCAAACAGTGCATTGGTGTTTCTATTGGCTGTCCTTGCTAATTTGTGGGATTGAACAAAGGTGGACCTGTGAGTCTGCTGGGAAATTGCACAAGAGAGGAAATTGTGTATTCGTCTACCGTAGAGGCTTCAGTTGCATCAAATTGAAGAGCTTATTTTCACAGAGACTGGTGCTGGAGTGACCATCCCTTTAAGGCCCAGAAACACAGAGCCGACGGCAGAAAAGGCAGTTGGGCTGATCAGTCGCCCCAAATTGGTGAAAAAAGTGCCTCAGAACACACCAAAGCGACGAGACGTAATACGTCTCCATAACAGCAGGTGGCGCTAATCTGTATTGTCGCCCAAAAATGAAAACCGGCAGCTGATTGGACGAACGCGTCACGTGGGTCTTGTTTCTCCGGAAATTCAAAGACAGACTGTCATGGCGGCTTGTTCAGAATATGATCTCATATTGTACTAAAATAGTTCACCGAAACGCGTTTCTTAAAACATTTTAAGCAAGAAATAGGCCATGCAGTTGCTGAATCTGTCTTCATTTCAGATCAACAAAGGTCAGTTTAAAAGATTTTCGTCAGATTTTGAGAGACTCTAGTCACGCTCATTCCGCTCCCCGTTTCCGGGTTAGCACTCCACCAATCAGATGGGTCATTGGAGTCTGACTGCCGGCAGTGCCCGCCCCGCCGATTATACATGTCAAATCAGCCAAAATGAAGAACGACGGCCCCTCGGATGGACGACGGCACGGAACGCACTGAACAGACTCGAGTCACTGACCTCGCCAGACTGTCCAACAGCCGATTATCGGCTCTGTGTGTCCGGGCCTTTAGGCTATACACAGTGGTATTCGGTATGTGCACCTAACTGACAGCAGCTGTAAGTTGCCAGTAGTAGTGAGCCAGAATCTGCAATATTTTCCTTTGGCAATACTGTATCGATACACAGACGCCAAGTATCGATCTTTAATTATAAATGTGTTGGTCAGTTTGTCTGCTTGACAATCCCATTTTGCAGCAATACAATTTAAGTGAGATGAACAAACAGAGAAATGTATATTTTTAGATAAAAAGATAAAAATTTCCTTTTGGGGACAAGTTGGAAAAAAAGGTAATACATTGCAATACATCGCAGAATATTGCGATATGTTTAAAATCGCAATAATATCCTATTGTGACATAAGCATTGTGATGATATTGTATCGTAAGGCCTCTGGTGATTCCCACCCCTATTGTACAGTGTACTTGGTTAAACATGTGAACTCTATCTCAATCTAAATAATGACATACATGTATGATTACAGGCCTATACATTTAAACTTGGTACTAATAAGCCATCTCGTGTTCTTTATTCTGCTTGCATTGTGATTGGATCTCAATATACAAATTAGGTAGTAATCCAAACAAGTTCATTTAGCCTACTATTTAAATTTCTAAGTGATATTTTTTCTTATACGACAGGCTTAAAGTTTCTTGTCATACCTTGACAGTTTCGACTGCTGACTCTGCAGTCTTCTTCAGAACTACTGTGGATGTGATATATTTAGTTTGTGTCATTCCATCCCTGTCGGTCCCCCAGACGGCAGGGAGAGTCTCTGTAGAACTGCGTCCCAGGTGTGGGAAAGTTGGTATGCTCCCTCGTCCCGGTTTACAGTTCTGGGGCCACGCTTTCGGATCTCCACTGCCTCAGCAATCCAGCGATGGTATTTGTTGCTTTCTGTTCGGATGATCTTGGCCTCCTTCCAGTTCATGATGTGATTTTCCCTTTTGCAGTGGTCTGAGATGGCTGATTTCAGATTCATCTGCTCCGCCTTTTCTTTAATTGCACGGGTGCGTGCTCCAGATGTTTCCTTCTCACACTCTCTTTTTGGGTTCATTCCTGCGTGTACTAAAGGGTACAAACACAAAAAAAAGTGTGAGAAGGAAACATCTGGAGCGCGCAGGCGGAGCAGGAGAATCTGAAATCAGCCATCTCAGACCACTGCAAAAGGGAAAATCACATCATGAACTGGAAGGAGAGGAGGCACAGCGTCATTCCATCACATAGGTGGAATGACACAAACTAAATATATCAAACCCACAGTAGACGTCACAGCAACATCACGTGACGCTTCTGAAAATGACTGCAGAGTCAGCAGTCGAAACTGTCAAGGTATGACAAAAAACTTTAAGCCTGTCGTATAAGAAAAAAGATCACTTACAAATTAGGTAGGCAGAGCTGGCAAACAAACACATCACATCCCAAGTCAGAGGAAGCAACGCTGCTGTGTTGGCTCGTTTTGTTCTACCTTCTGCCAAGTAAGAGGTTGGAGCCGTTTGAGAGGTTTGTTTGAGATACTGTAGCAGGAAGAGGTAGGGTTTAATTACCGGGACCTTTCAACTTGTTGGGCAGATATGACAGACTGTGTTTATACCATGGGTTGATCCATACACTGTATAAGTGAAGCCAAAACATCTCAATCGCCCCTTGGTGGCTGGCTGCAGTATAGGTCTTAAATCCCACCCTCTCCATGTTAGTGGATAGGACATGGGCCAAACTAAAAAATGAAAGTATACCTCAAATAAGTTTTTCCTAAAGATGGTTTCTCTCATTTTAGGTATCGAGTTGATATTTGATCATGTTAATTTTTCTGATAAGTTTGGTTGTTATTAGTTATTTGATGCTATAAAAACAGGGTGACATGTCATAATTGACAGCTGTGATTGACTTGCGATTGGTCAGGCAGGTGTACGAGAATTGCGAGAATTCAATACCGTGTCTCAACCAACCGATCAATACTGCGCAGACTCTGGCTTCAAAACTACAATATGGCGGCACCCGTAGCCAGGATATTTTGGCTTCAGGTTTGTACAGTGGGAGGAAGTGGGGACACAATGTCTTTTGTACAAACTTTTATTTATTTTTATTTATTTATTTATTTTTAAAATTTTTGAGCAAGGATTCTACAAATGACTTTAAGTGCCTAAATCCACCATTTATATTCTGTAGCATGGAGAATTTGACCTTTTGTTGCAAATGCAGGCTGTGGGCAACAGTGCAGTGTTGCTAAATATACACTTGAACACATGCGTTTTAGCAGCTTTGCTGATTGAAGGGTGTTAGAGAGACACGAACTATGATCTTGATGACACCATAATATCAGCATGAGCCAGTCACATGCTCCGGCCCAGCCACAGCCTTCAATCAGCTTTGAGTTATCCCTTCAGTGTAATCTTCCCTCTCCCTCTCCCTCTGTCTGAAAAACACATACAGCAGCACACACAGTAATGATTCCACCCACTCTCTCTCACTAACTGCCCCCCATTGGGTTTTCTTGCTCTGATTACGGTTTGTTCATACAAAAAGAAAACCAACTGTAGGCAGTATGTACAATTCTGGCAGAAAATGAGGAGATATAGATTTGTTGTCTCTCACACACACACACACACACACACACACACACACACACACACACACACACACACACACACACAAGGATCAAATGGTGATCAGAACAACTCTACGAATCATCATAACAGACAGACAACACTACCACTGTTCCTTCTTCTCTCTCATTAAAAGGATACATCTGGTGATATTCTATATTTCCTTATCGTCAACAAATCCCATGAAAAGACTAAAACAAATAATGACTTGATAAGTATTGTCTGTCTAGCCAAAGCCTAATATATCTTATTCCCCTGTGCCATAGAGCTCCATTATTTCCCCAAAACTATTAAAAAGACATCAATGAGTGTTGATGCCACACAGACCTTGCCTGATTCCAGACCTCTGAATGCGTGACCACATCACAGCGATCCATACACTAAGGGCCAGATGTACTAACACTTTTGTGCCCACTTCAGGCATATTTGTTTCGCAACATGCACGTAAAAGCATGGCGAGGTAACAGGACGCACTGACTGCCTGTCGCAGGAACTGAAAATGGCAAATTGGGCTTTTCTGTGTCATGGGAGGGTGAAGGGGAAAGTAGGAGTTTCCTATAAAGAGATGGGAGAGGAAGCGTAAAGTGCGCCTAATTATGTATTCCGCGGTACATACAAAAACCGCCCGTGAAAGCGCGCCTCTATTTTGCGGTGAAAATTCTCCGCCTCTTAAAAGAAGGCAGAAACCAGTATGCAGGTTTTCCTCGCATAGGCATCCTGGTGAAATGGCAGCAGCAATCCGAGCAAGACAAAGGCCAAGGAGACGAGCTGAAAAGATTTTTGCCACAAAGATCACACTTTTTCAGTTGAGTGAACACGAAATCATTAAGCGTTACAGATTAAGCAGCCATGCAATATTACAGTTACCAGAAAAAATCAAAGATGACATTGAATCTCCAACTCAGCGTTCACATTCCATTCCAGCAGTTGTTATACTTCTCGCTACATTACAAATATTGGCATCAGGATAATTTCAAACATATGTCATAGCATCAGCAGTGGGAATATCGCAGTCTGCACTCAGCCGTATCATAGCACCAGTACTTAATGCTTTGCTACAGAGCAATTTACGGTATAGTGGGCGGAGAAAGGCGCTGATTACCCGATGAACTGCAGGTTTGGTAAATACGACGTAAGCTGAAGTATCACAGCGTGCGCTGATAACGCTACATTCGCAAATGTACGTACATCTGGCCCTCAGTCTGGTGTTGTGCCCATTGACTGTTTTTTCGTCCAGTTTTTAAAAAAGGCAACCAAATCAGAGCTTTGCAGACAGCATTTAGAATGTCAATGTCACCTTCCTACATATATGATATCTAGTACCTCACGCAAAAAATTGTGACAAAGAAATGGCCACAAAAATCCCAACAAGAGTTTCTGAGATGGCAATGAAAATGTCTAACTGGAGAGACGACAACATTCAGAAACTTCTGTCGATAATGACCGACGCGGAAATCGTCAGACAAATTCAAGGAACGGCAAGAGCCTCGGTTGATTATGACCCAATTACAAACCAGCTACATGACCGCGGTGTAATCCACGTCATGTCCTGTCTGCTGCACTCTCTACCCAGCGTACCCCTCACCTAAACCAAACGGGAGGATGTCCAGTAAGTGAGAGCGTGTCTGACAAGGACAATCTTCTGTTGTGTGCCACATGTGAGAATGGGCAACTTCGGACTATGTTCGGACACGATCCGTTCAACATTGTCCGGAGTTCATATGAGAAAATGTCTTTAGTCTTGTTTAAACTAATTTCCAAAAGTTCAAACTTTACGAGACGCCAATATCTCTCTCTCTCTCTCTCTCTCTCTCTCTCTCTCTCTCTCTCTCTCAGACTGACATAATTTGAAATTCAGAAAATAACATTTTTAATTAAGCAATATGCCTACAGGAAATTGGCATGTATTTCTTCAAATCAGCCTCTAAGCATTTATTTAAATCTCTATATTTAGACGTTAATTAAACCATTGCAGCAGTGTACTGTTGAGAACAACAACTCCACGGTTATTACAGCCCTCTGTATTGTTCTCATTGCTTCTTTCTTTCTCTCTTTCTAAAACAAACTGCACACAAACAGGGCGTAATAACGAGGATGAGATAGAGCCCACCAATTGTCTCTGCTGTATCTTATTTGTACCAGGGAAGATGAGCAATCAAAACGAAATGAAGGGAAAAGAAGAAAGGAACGATGCAGCAGCCAAAAAAGAAAGCGTTAAGTTGAATGTTAGGTGCTCTGAAGAGGATATGCAAGTAGGCCAGTCAAGAGAGGAGGAGAAATACTGTAGGAGGAGGAGAGAGAGAATGGTTGGAGAGGGGAGAAACAGGATGGGGAATTGATAAATAGATCATTGTATGCAAGGAGATGCTCTGCCTCTTTTCTCCGTCTTTCCCACGTCTCCAACTACCCCTTCCACCCCCCTGACACCAGATAAACAGAATTTCTAACTCATCTGTTTACTGTAAATTAGCCTAAATAAGGCCAGAACACAGAGGATTCACACACACATACACACACAAACACAGTTCTACTGTATAACATCTTTCTCTGTTCCACGCATTGTTTGTCTTGTCTTTTCGTTGTCAAGCATCTTCTGCAAATTAACTTCTGTGTGTGTTAACTCAAGGTTTTGACAGGACTTATGGCTAAACTCTGAACAGCACAACACACATATTCTCTCTCTCACACACACACACACACACACACACACACACACAAACACACTGGGTTTCCTTTGACATACTGTACCTCTAATGGTACATGGTTGTATAACTAGTGGAAATATGACAGAGGACAGAGAGGAGAGGATGGAGAAGGCAGAAAGGTACCTTGGAGAATTTCTCAAAAAACCTTTTCACATTACAGACATCCTTGAACCTGTCTTAGAAGCCTCTGTGGGATATTTTACTGGCCAGCTGTTGGGTCTCTAAGTTATATTCATGTAGTAGATGCTGCATGATTCATGGGGCACATTCTGATAGATAAGGTAAGGAGTGGTATAAAACATTGCCTTGTTTTTTTGGTTAAAATCTAGCTCAAAGGCAACAAAAGAAAAAAGTAAACCTGAAAAAATGACCTCCAGTAAGTGTATTCGATATTCCAGCTTCTCAGTCTCTCTTTGCTTTTTGTTCTCACAGAGAAACATTCCTCTGGGGACTGTACAAACATTATTAAGGGTGGAAGAGAGGTCGGAAAAGAGGGAGAGTAATGTATTTTTAATTTTTTGCATTTTGTAGTCTGACCTTTTTGAGGAAAGCACGGAAGGTTCTTTTAATTTGTACTCATCTTAAATTCATATCTTAGTCTTCCATTTCAAGATGACTTAAAAAAGAAAGAAAAAATATCAAATATTCAGAAATGGTGGGTTTAGTGTGCACAGTGGTTCATCATACCAAGAGTACAACAATCCTGTCACTCTTTCAGGGCTAAATTGTTCCCATCACAGTCAACTAGCTAATGGGACTAATGAGTCAGGCATGAAAAAACAGGATATGGATATTAATGAAGTACTGATTTTGGAGATTAAATGTTATCTCTACCAGTAGCAGTAGAAAGTCAAAAAGTCCTCCAAATTAAACAAAACAAGTAATTTGTCCGTGCCTTCTAGAACGACAAAACTGTTACAAAACCGTCTGAAAAATAAATTATATGACAATACTATGGTTAAGGTTTGGTTAGGTTGAGGCACCCAATCACTTGGTGATTTTGGGAAACATCATGGTTTGGGTTAAAATAAGTACTTTGTTAAGGTTAGGAGACCTTTGTCGTCATCACCCAACCGTTCTTTAGAGCACAGCTGGAATTTTCATCATTTGTTATATCGGCCATGAATCTGAAAATGACTAATTCCACTTCTAATGTGTGTATTGGTGGCCATTTCATTCAACTGAGAACTGATATTAAGGTTTATATTATATTACACAACCTGGAGGGTATTGCAGTTATTTTTTCTAAGTCAAGGGCAAGGCCAAAAGAAAATTATAAATAACACTAGCCATTTTAAAAAGTGAAAAATAAGATTCAAACCCCCGACCCACCCCAATAACTTTTGTACAGTCCCTTATAAAGGATTTAGATGCTCCCTTCCCTACCTTCAGGCCTGCATTTTCAGCAAAAAAAAACATTTGCACTCACTCAATATTACTTCTGAAAACCTCTTTTTAAATACAATGCATTTAAACGCCACCTGTTCTCTGCCTGCCTGATTGTCTGCCTTCATGTTCCCCTTTTCAAGGCTTTTTGAATGAATGGTTCATGAGAACAGGCTGCTCTGTTACAGCGAGAGCTCTAGTACTGCAGTAAAAACGTTTCTGTAGTCCAGTAGTAGCTGGTGTACATAGTGGAGCATTTAGCAGCTAAAGGGACAGATATTTCTTTGACGAGTTGGTAGAGACCAGAAACGAAGCTAAAAGAGACTACTGGACAATTGGACACAAACATGACTCCCAGTGTTGCTCCATAACTGTTGGATGTGTAAATAAGCAACTGTTTGCTTACAAGCTAAACTTAAAAGGTGATGATATGTCAATGTTGTGTTCACTACTTCTTTTCGCTACCCCAAAATGAATGGTTAAAAAAAACAGTAATATTGCAGGTTTAAGTAAGCTTAAATTTTACTTGTAATATACAGGCGGCAATCTCCGGGCCTGAAAAGTGAAGCCAATGCGGAAGTGCCCTAAACCTGCATTCTTTCTAATTGCCAGCAGGGGGAGACTCCACTGGTCGCAAAAATAAGTCTTGATTGTGCAGAAGTTTATGAGGAAATTACCCTACTTTGATTTATTAACTCAGAAAATATTTTCCTATTGAGTTTGTGGTGTCAATCGCTAGTTTCCAGTCTTCTTCAATACAGCATGATGTTCATTTGTAAATGATGGTCCCATTTTGAGTCATATAGACATTTAAGCAGGGTTTGCTTTTGGGCAGGGCTACCTTGTGATTGACAAGTCGCTACCATGGCGGTGTCCTCGGGTACTCAGCCAGGTCCTATCTTCGTTCCTCCCCAAATCCACCCTCTTGTCCAAATATGGTCACTTCTGGCTCCAAAAAATCAAGATGGCAACAGCCATAATGCCAAACTCAGTGAAGTGCAACAGTAGTCTGCAAACCAATGGGTGATGTTACGGTGGCTACTTACAGTCTATGGTAATATTGTATTGTTATATTGTGATATTTACTTCAGTCAAGGATCTGAATACTTTATTAGATAATATATTATTAGGGACCATTCGGTTTTTATGGAATGGACCACCGGAGGAAAATAGGGGAGGGTCATGTCTTTTTATTCTTTGTTGAGGGGAGGGTCACCCAACATTTTTTACTCTAGGAGGGGGGGTCACCCAACTTTTATATTCATGAAAAAAGCAACATTTCAAAGTGGCTTGTTTGGTGCATATTTTTTCATGTAGCTCTTAGTCTCTGCCCTCCTTCGCTACCAGATGGGTCTGACCCATGAGTTTGCTGGGGGGCAGGGGGAGCACTGCCCCCCTGGTGGCTGAAACGGGTAATTGCATTGTTTAAAAAATGAGTGGAATAATTAATTATATCTGGCATGACCAGATATTTTAAAAATATCTTAAATAACACAAAACATCTAAATGGTGGTAAGTAAAACATCAGATTTCATATACTGCTTTAGTAAAAAAAATATTACCTGGCTGACGATGGGAGCAGCAGGACACAAAAAACAAAAGTTACTGTTGCACTGCAACTGCATGTCTGGACACCTTGCCTTGCCAACCTTGCAATAAATGTTTCCTAAATGCCATGTATATACATGTGATGTCAGCTTACTAATTGATTGCGGGTTTTGTGTAGATTTGGACTTTTATACGTTTATTCCACTTTGTTTAAACGGCGAAGTGGAGAGGCCTTGTTCACCTGTTTAGAGCTGGCTGGTGAATGTGACGCCTTGCTGGATACACCGTGACTCTGTTGGTGGATCTACTGATCGCTGTGGATTACTTTTTTTTCCCGTGTCATTGGATTACGGCAAAATACGGATCTTTTTTCTCAATGTGTCTTAACGTTTTATGGTGAGTTTGGAGAGGCATCTCAACAGACTAGGTCCAACACTGAGTGTTCACTGTTACATTTTAGTTGAATTTAAGTGTCGGGGTAGTTTGCCACCGTCTGTCTATTGCGTTCCAAAACAGCAGTAATGCAGGAAGTGTGCATTTAGTTTCCATGCTTGTTGTGTTTTCACAACTATGTTAGTGAGTAAATCTACTGAAATGGCCACCACACCATAACAGAGGAGTGGGATGTGTAAGATGAGAATGCAGAGGTTAAGTCTTGTATGTCATGGCTGAAAAAAATCAAATGGCATCTGTTTATCTTTGTTAAGCGTGAGCTAGCACGTAAGGGGTGGGTCATGCCACTTTTTTAAATCATTTTGGAGGGTCATAGAAAAATTATTACTGGCGAGGATCAAGTCTTTTTAGCCTAAAGGTCCCAAAACTCCTCCGGTGGCCCCTTAAATAAATAACGAACAGTCCCTTATTAAAAGTCTTGTCTTGTATTCTGAACACTTTAGACACAGCATTAACCAAGAGTCAAATGATTAAGTCTTCCCAGCTGGGAGGCATGCAAGATGTGCTAAGCTGTTTGCTGCTCGTTGTTATTCAGCTGCTTATAAAAAGGCCAATTTTAATTTAAGACTCCACCTGTTACTCTTTGATCACTTTATTCTGAACTTATAAACATGGAACAAGGCTCTCACTTTTCCAAAACAGACAGCCAAGGCTTCATTCCCCAAAGTGTTTATAGATTTGTTCTTGGTTATCATGCTGATTTCTGCTCATGTCTCTCCCGGATCTGTCGACTCGCATTATCTGTCTAATATTTCAGAATTTTGTTTCCTCAAATAAAAACAGCAGGGATTCATTTAGTAGGCACTGCTCTGAAAGTGCAAGAAGCTAAGAAACGGAAAAACAATAACAATCAATATGTGATCTCTGGCATTAGTGCCATGGATTTTCATTTCTGTCTGCTGCAATATGATTCTAAAATGTATGTAGTTGTTAAAGAGCACTGAGCAAGATTTTACTGTCGCATAAAATCACCCTAATATATCTGCAAGGCTTTCAATCAATACCAACGACTTAACTATTACTTTGCATGCTGAGATGCTGAGATGAGATTTCTGGCTTCTAAAACACACTTTTGTCAAAGTTTCAGATTCACAAATGTACACACACATCCTCAGAAAACTTTTTAAAAGATGGAGAATGGTGGGTGTAAAATGCAAGTCACATGCATTACATCACATTTAATTTTTTAGCCATGAAAATCAAACAACATATTTTATTACACACGGACCTGTGGATGCTGCTGTACTTGGCGAGCAACTGCTCATTGTTGATAACGGTCATAAATTACATCTGCTCTTTTAAACGTCTAGTGACAAATAGTGGAGGTGAACAAGGCATCTGAGCAGAGGTAATAGACTACATAACTAATATAACTCAGCTGGAAACATTTGTGAATGAGCTTATGTCATAAAACACACTAAACGGCCACCTGCTAATAAAGCCTATTCAAAGCAGCCAGGAAACTGCATGGAAGTAACAATTTTACACCATGTTTGTATTTTCAAATCAAGCCAAAGCTCAACAGTGTCACACTTCACAGTCTGAAACATTGTAGATGGTATTTTTGACTCGTCACAGTATAGGAAATACAAACTGTCCTTGAATTTTATTTAGCTGCTCCAATTTCAGGGTCCTGGACACTGTCATGGTTTACTAGGACACTTGAATAGAAAAGAGCCATCGTTAATGTTACTGTTTTTGTAACACCTGTGCTTTTTCTGCCATGAAATATCTGCTGTGAAAAGGTTTCAGCTTTAAGGTTCAAGGTGCAACCTTCAACTCTTCAAACAGCCTGTCAGTCACATCTCACTGTAAGGTAATAAAACATGTTTAGCTTAATAACTGCCATAATGTCTCCATAATGCAATACAGCTGGTTTATCAGTATCACCTTCCTCACAAGTAAACCTTCTGAAATCGTACTGTATCTCCATAAAGTAGGGGTGATGTTTAGTATAGTACTATACAATCAAAATTGTCTTAAGGTTCACAGCCAAGCCATCACATTATGAGAAAACTGTTTTTATTGTTTATTTACGGGTTATGGTTGTCCACATACTTTTGTCCACTATATTTGTCCATCCTCCGTATGACTTACTTTAGGAGGCCAGGTTTGGAACCTGAGTTGCAACAGAAAACATAAGTCCTCTGGGAGGCCCGAGTTGGACTTGGTTAAACGGTTGAAATAAGACCACTAATTACAAAAAGTATGAATTTCAACAAAAAGGGTTTTTGCGAAGGTTTTTCCAAGAAAGAAACTAAGACTTATAATGATGACTATATTTTAAAATAAAAGTACTTTTTCTATGCCAAGATGGGTGGATTGTTCATTTACATAAGTCCTCTGGGAGGCCAGAGTTGGAATCGGTTAACTTGTTCTTATACTGCACTGTAAATTTTATTCTCATCGTTTTTAATTTTTTTTAATCGTTTTGAACTGCTCTTTAATGTTTATGTAAAGCACTTTGAATTGCCCTGTTGCTGAAATGTGCTATACAAATAAAGCTGCCTTGCCTTGCCTTTGGTAGAGGGTGAGATCAGTGAAAAGACTCCATAGTCTCCATGCAAAGGTTTGCTTGTTCCTTTGTCTTCATGTAGACATTAACTTAAAGCCCAACCTATATAAATTATTGTGCATGCTATATAAGCATTACTTAACCATAATTGGTCACTTGATTAATGTATAATAATACTGAATAAGCATTTCTAAACCATAATTAAACAGTTATTAATCATCTTTGTTAGCCTTATTGTAAAGTTTAACTAATGTTAAAATAGACACCTTAGTTAACTTTTTTAAACAGTTATTTAAGGCTTAATATTGCATTTACTAATGATAAAATAGTCACCTTAGTTAACTGTTACTAACAGTTTGTCCAGGCTTCTTACTATATTAACTAATAGTAAAATAGACACCTTAGTTAACTTTTTTAAACAGTTATTTAAGGCTTAATATTGCATTTACTAATGATAAAATAGTCACCTTAGTTAACTGTTACTAACAGTTTGTCCAGGCTTCTTACTATATTAACTAATAGTAAAATAGACACCTTAGTTAACTGTTATTAAGAGTAGGTCAGGGCTTAAAATTGCATTTACTAATGGTAAAATAAATGCTTTATTTAACTATTGCTAACAGTTGGTAAAGGCTTATTACTACATTAGCTAATGTTAAAATACACACCTTAATTAACTGTTATTAACAGTTAGTCAAGGCATTAACAAATAGTAAAATAGATGCCTTAGTTAACTGTTAATAACAGTTAGTCAAGGCTTATTACTACATTAACTAATGTTAAAATACACACCTTAGTTAACTTTTATTGACAGTTGTTCAAGGCTTAATATTGTATTAACTAATGATATAATAGAACCCTTAATTAACTGTTATTAACAATTAGTCAAGGCTTAATACTGCATTAACTAATGGTAAAATAGACACCTTAGTTAACTGTAATTAACAGTTAATTAAGGCATTAACTAATGGTAAATAATGCATCAATTAATACCTTAGTTAACATGAACAAACATGAACATTGTTAATAAATGTTTATTAGACACCTTATTTAACTGTAATTAACAGTTAATGCGTATTAATGCATAAAGTATTTTTGCTAATTAATATACCCTTATTGTAAAGTGTTACCCAATAATCATAACAAGCTGATTATATTGTATTATAAATGTGTTTATAATGCGTTATAGACACAGGCTTAAGAGAAAGTGTTACCGATACCACAAATGTCACACCAACCACTAAGCACAGCGCAACATACCATATTACTCTGCATCAATGCTCCTTTTAAATTGTATGTAAGTGCTTGAAACATGTTCTTGTTTTGGAAAAACTGCGGCCTCTCAGGGGAGAGATGATATGTTGTCCAG
The DNA here is from genome assembly GCF_031162955.1 of Sander vitreus. Lineage (NCBI taxonomy): Eukaryota > Metazoa > Chordata > Actinopteri > Perciformes > Percidae > Sander > Sander vitreus. The sequence goes on along the minus strand of NC_135856.1, from coordinate 8,569,441 downwards.
ACGATGGAAGAAGACAGAGGAAATCAGGATGAAATATGTCAGTGTTCTGCGCAGGCCTTTTGAGTGTGATTACCAGTGTAAAGAGGGCTTTAATATAAGCCCCGGGCTAAAATATCATACAGTATGTGGATTTTGGAGCAGCCCACATACTGTACTAATGACTCTGAATTCAGTTCATTTTTCATCAAAATGTACAAGCTGAGGTGTCTCATGAGTGTGTACACAACTGTGCAGCTCAAATTCTTGCAAAGATCTGTCATCTTAAAATGTCAATTGAATTGATGTGGTTTGTTGTTGTGAGCATTTAAATGAGTAATTTGTATTTTTGTACGCTCTAAAGTTAGCAAGAGTGACTACCACAGAGTGTTAATAGTAAAAAGAGTGAGTGCCAGATGATCATGTGAGGATGTAAAACTGGATTGTATTTATTAAAATTCTAAGAATAGGATGGCTGGTCAGTTCATGTGACCATTTATACCTCCTAATGGCTAAAAGGAAAAATCAGCACTTACGTCCTGAACTAGTCTCCTAGTAACCATTATATTTTATTAAACGAGAACAGATTGCATTGTGTTTTTGCTTTCAGCATTCCCTCTTTTTCCTTCAAGATGATCAACCAGTGTATGTAAAGAAGAATTATGTTGAATTGTTTTGTATTTAACTAAAGGATAAAAATAGAGAAAGGGGGTGGGACTAGAAAAGTTTGTTTATGAACTTCTTCCCACTCCTTTTTGAACATGGGAATTTCTTATTTGAATTACTTATAATAATTATGCTAGATTGTGCTGAGAAGTACATGTCCTTATTTATCTGTCATTTTAATGTTATATATGTATGTATGTATGTATGTATATATATATATATATTTTAATATTATATATTTATATATATATATTTATATTTACATATTATATTTTTTTATACATGTTCAAATAAATTACTAAATTAAAAATTAAAAAAAACCCACAGACAAGTACTGTACTGTAGATAAATGTATCATTCAAAACATCCTGTTTCTGTGATTGTATTTTAGCTTCATATGGCTTCCTAAAGCAACATGTCAAAACAGTTCCTACAGTACGCAGCCCTTTGTTGTTTTTTTAACGCAACGCCATTTTCAGTCTGATAAGCCACTCACACATGCATGCAAGCACACATACCCTATACACAATTATAATTGACTTTTAGTGGGCCATCAAATTCTTATCCAGTGTTGCCATATATACATTTTCAACAACCCTGACCACGATCATTCCATGAAGGGTTAGTTCGCATTCACCAAAGTCACACGATAACACAATCAAACTGACCAATAGAGGCAGTCCCAGCAACTCCCATGTTTTGCGAGGTAAAATTACTGTTTTTGTCAAAGGAGTCTGGTGGCTTTGAAGAAAGCATGTGGATCTAACGGCTTCAGTTCCCTGTCGTGAAGGGCTGTCTGACGACAAGGTAAAGTGGTAACACATTTTTGTACATGTGTTTTCGTATAGTTGTTGTCTCACTTCTGTATGTTTTTGTATATTTTGCTTATGCTGCTCATTACTATTTTTATTGTATGTGTCAAATATTCCTTTGGTAATACTTTGTATGTAGTTTATATCACTTCTATATGTTTCGTGTGTTTTGCTAATGTTGCTCATTGCTGTTGCCCAACAGCAAACCTAACGGAAGACTGAATGATTTCCAGAAGTTTTTCCAATGAGTGCAAAACTTTATGAACATGGTCTCTGAGCATATGAGTCAGGAACAATATACATTGTTAAAAAGACCAAATGCAAAATTTAAAAAACAATGAATCACTAAACAGGTTCCCACACAGTGGAAAGAATTTGAGGCATACTGTGTGCAAGTGTAGGTCTGTAGAGTGAGTGAGTGAGTGTGTGTGTGTGTGTGTGTGTGTGTGTGTGTGTGTGTGTGTGTGTGTGTGTGTGTGCAGAGCTCATGATTTTTTGGCTCATTTTCTTTTTAAAACACACACATACTGCTGCACCTTCATTGGCTCCATTTCAAACCTTTCAATAATTCAGTGATTTATCTTATAAATATGCATGTGTGTGTGTGTGTGTGTGTGTGTGTGTGTGTGTGTGTGTGTGTGTGTGTGTGTGTGTGTGTGTGTGTGTGTGTGAGAAAGAGATCCATCTGGTTTTAAGTACTTCTTATGAACAATATGGCAAATGAGGAAGTAGAGTCTGCTATTCTAGTGGCTCCCCCTCACACACACACACACACACACACACACACACACACACACACACACACACACACAGTGTGTTTAAGAGTTAAAGAATAGTGAATGTTGTGTGGATAAATAAAAAGTTATGTTTGCATAACTTTTGCTAACATTAGATATTTTATTTGCACAGCTAAAAGCCATATTATATACCATTTTGTTAAGGTGTTCACAAACGTTAGCTAAAATTAGCTTATCTGTGTTGCCAGATGGTGCAAGAGACAGAAACAAGTTTCAAAAAATGTGTCCGTCTGAAAAATGCCATTTTGGTGTCAGAATGTTCGGGAGTTTTGTGGCTTGTGACAAATGGGTCCAAAATTTACTTAGGTGACTATTGGGCCAAAGAATAGGTAGTAATCCATTTTCATGTTCTATTCTCCCGTTACTATCAATACACTCAGGACCTGCTGCTAGTCTACTAAAGAGGCGTGGCAGTGGCAAAACGCATGTGACACAGATACAGGAAATGACTTCGTGAACTGTCTCTGGTTAGACTTATATTGAGTACTAAAAGTCAGGATATCTTAACCTCTCTGTTTAGATTTTGACCATTCTTGTCTTAATCTTTCTGCCACAAGTCCATCAACTTTTATGGGAATGCAATGCTAAATTTCTGCACTACCCTTTTAAGAATAGGATGATGATATGATCTAAAATCTATAATCACAATATCATGTCACATCTCAATAAAAATAAAACAATTATTCTTCAAAAACATAAGATTTTTTATTTATTTATGTTGGCTTATGCTCATAAGCTTATAATGTGTTTTTGCATTGATTATTTATCAGTGAGAATTCTGGATTCTGATTGGCTGGAAAGTGGAATTTTTCGTGAGCGGACAGTATAACTGGACATTTGTGTTGCAGGTGTTTGTTTGCACCTCCGAATTAATGCACTCATGTTTCTGACGTTTTGTCATTATCAAAATTCTCGTTTCCTTGATATTTAGGCAGTAAAGGATCAAATTTGCTTTAGTTTTTCAGAAAAGGTAAGAAATGTGATCATTTCTTCACCATCTATTAAACCATTCATCTGTTGATAGTTTAATTGTGTGTGTAAAAGGTCTGTTGTCATTAGTCAATAATGAGAATTTACCGGACAACTTTCATACCAAAGCTACTGCCGTATTTCTGGTATACAGAAACATTTCTGTAGTCAGCTTTGCTTATGCACTACCCCTCACTCCAGTACTTCACTACACAGCACATTATAAATATCTAGAGTGGGATTTACAACCTCCTGTGTGTGTGAATATGTTGTTTATGTGCCTCCTTCCTACTGTGCAGGGGAACATTTTCTGCAGTAATGATAATTCACTGTCATTAAGGACTCCCATAATAATGATACAGGCAGTAGCTGCCAAGCAGGCATCTCAGTAATCTTCTAACAGCCTGCATTACCTGTGTGGCTTAATAAACCAGGTGAAATTCTGTGAGTCCATGCACCATGAAGACACATTGATAACAAGCTACTGAACATGTATACCGTAAAGAGCCTGCAGGTGCCGACGCAGCTGCACAGAAAAGCACATTTGCACGGATCTATACTCTGTTCCCTTTACGTGTCAAATTCACCGTTCCAATCACACACATGGACAACTACACTCACTCACAAAATCCATACATACAAACACAGATACAGCTGCAAGGACACCAATGCCAATCAATTATTAGTTACTTCCACAGCCTGTCACTGTCACCGCAGCTGTCCCACTGAATGTGTGTGTGTGTGTGTGTGTGTGTGTGTGTGTGTGTGTGTGTGTGTGTGTGTGTGTGTGTGTGTGTGCTGACACAGGTTATTAGCAGTCTACTCTGAACACCTGCATCTTGTGCGCTCTGAGCTTCTTTCTCCGTCTGTCTCACACATATACACACACACTCACGTAGGCACACACACACACACACACACACACACACACACACACACACACACACACACTTTCATCCAGCTTTGTGATTGACAGACCATATTTTTGTCATCCAGAAAGGCGGAGACGCTCGGGTGTAAAAGAATGTTCTCTCCCTCTCTCTTTCTTCCTCTATCCTTCATCCCCTGCTCCTCTTCTTATCTGTCTTCGTCCTTCCCTATTGGCTGTGTGTGTGTGTGTGTGTGTGTGTGTGTGTGTGTGTGTGTGTGTGTGTGTGTGTGTGTGAACACTCGCCTGCTGCAGCTCCCAGCCTTTCATTGAAATGTTATTTAGCCAACCAATTAGATGCAGGGAACAACAGGTGAGCCCTGAGCTCTATCCAATCAATGACCTTAATCCTCCCTAATCAACCAATTAAGATTCTATATCAGCACAAAATCGCACACATACACAACTGCGCTGGAATTGCAGAAATGCAGCATTATCTTATATTTGCAGAGATCTAAAACTAAAATATCATAAGCTGAAATGGGAGTATTATATTATATATCTTCTTATACTGTAGATGGCCCACAAAGAAAGGAGATTAGGACTTTGTGCTTCAATTAATTAATTGTTGGTTTATTATAGGGTGTACAGTCTATAGATCAGCCTGGCCTTGTTTATTCAACTCCTAATGAATGGGGGTTGTTTGAGAGGATAAAATGTTAACAGTAACACTTCTACTGGTGGCTTGGGGTGATAACACGCAAACAGTGTCATACTGAAGGTTTTAGACCTTTAGTGGAGCACATTTTAAGCTGTAATATCTTGTTGAAAAATTAGTTGTACTCAGTTATATAAGTATGTTAGGCCACACATATAAGTATGTTAGGCCACATTTCCCAGGGTGCGCTGCGGTTTACAGAGCCAGATTATTTTAGGTGGCTTGCCTTGAGGAAGTTAACGACAGAAAAATCACTTGCGGCCTATTTGTGTTAAGGTTTTCATTATTAATTAGATTATTTTGATTAGTTTAGTTTTAGAGGGATGACTGAACAGAATTATGTAAATGACGATCCCCTAAAAGACTGATGGCTTTGTTCTAATGACTAACACATTATTGCGCAATCTTTTTACCAAACTTAATATTGCCATGAAATACAAGGTTTCCCAATCAGACTGTTGTCAGTATAATAATTCTAATGTTTTATTGTATATTTGTTGAATTTGTAGCATGATATATTTTGTGTGTAATGTTTTCAATGAAAATCTGATCAATTCAGAGTGATGCTGATAACAAAAACAGTTTGTAGACACTGAAGTGTATAGGAAATACCTATAAGAAAAAAAGTTAGTGATGATTTGTAGAAAATAAACTGAACTGCAGATTTTTTATGTGGTTTTTATGACTATTAAGAGACTATTTAGTAGTTTTATACTTTATAATTAAGAGTAATGTTTATGTTATGTGTAAAAATGTGTGTCTGTAAAAAGATGTGTAATTGACAAATGCCTTTATTTCACTTAAGTTGAGAAAAAAAATAATGCAGATTGGTGAAAGTGTACTTTTACTTTAAATGAACATTGCCAAAAGTTGAGACCATTAAAGGGTTAACACAATTCATTACATGAACATCCTTCCCACTCTCTCTCATCCTACTCTAAACTGTAAAATACAATTCAGAAATGCCATAAATGTTTTACAAAATTGTACATATGCATCCTCAAAAGTCCTGCATAGTCTAATTTGTAATTGAAATCCTTCTGGCTTCTTTAAGTATCTTCCAAGATCCAGAGTTGCATTTGGGAAAACGGACTCAAATGGAGGTCACAGTAAATCACGGGCCAAGGGGGATGATTTGAGGGAATCCACTAATAATTTATAGTAAAACAAACATGAACATGCATAGATGATGCGTAGAGAGAAGCAAGAAATTAGATTTTTTTTTCTTCCCAGGAACAATAAAAAAGCCCTCAGGTCTGACAGGATTGTATGTTTTCTTTAGTAATCCACTAGTACATACAGTACACTATTTCCTCTCTGCCTTCAGGGATGTCATTTCTTTAAAACAAAATCTGTGCTTCAGAAATATGTGGACATATATAATTGTGTGTTTTCATGTATGTGTGCAAGGCGGAAAAAGACAGAGAGGGCTATTATGACGCTAAGCGGCAGTGACATCCTCTCTGTATACCTCTTATTGCCTTTCTTCATCTGTTCCTCCTTCACCCGAATTACATTTCTGTAGCGAATAGATCCCTCCATCTATTCAGATTTATTTTAGTCCAGAGTATCTCTAACAAGGCAAGTAATTGTTTGCTCTGAGCAATAAGATGTGGGAGGGAGTGGAGCTAGATGGAGAAAGAGAGCGAGAGGTAGGGAATCAAGTTAGAGGAAAACTAAAACAGCACAAAAAGGACACAGGAGCATGCAGATGTTGATGGAGGAAAGAATTTGTGGTTGAAGGAGAAAAACGTTCGTATCTTAAGTATGTCACAGAAAGAAGAGGGTGGGATGTTGTTTTCATACAATCAGCTGCTATAAATAAAGACATTCATTGTTGTTCCATTATTGACCTTCAGTATTGAATGCTTGTGTTAGAAATTGTTTAGTTTAAAAGAAAAGGCCATATTTAGTGATGTTTACATTGTTTGCTCAGCTCAAATTCAACTGAAAATCAGATTGACTAGTTGACTAGAGCCAGACCCTTTTTCAAAATTTTTAAGTGTGACATTGTACAGTAAAAGGCTTTATTTTTTAATGGAGAGAGTGGCTGTGCTCTCCTGAGCAGATGTGCAAACCATAGCAGCACACACTGCCCTGGTTTTTTGCCACGTTTTACAGCCAAAGTTCAGCTTAATTGAACTTGCAACAGAATTTGGCAGAAGTTATCAAGGCACCAATTTCACTGCAGAGAACGATTAAGGAGAAGTTAAAAGAGCTGTACTCGACATTTATAAAAATGATATAGCAGTAAGCAAATATTTGATATATAAAGATATAGTGAAGTAATGGCGTCCTGAGCAGGGAATGACGTCACACTCCCTTTGTGTGTGTTGTTATCTAAACTTCTGCGTTTTTTTGTTTTGATAGCCGAGCCGACCGCGCGTGCATGTGGCTGTAAAAAAAACGTAGGTATCTCACAAATTGGGGCCATGGGGAGGCAATCCCAGATTTTGTTCTCTGATCTTTCAGTATTTCGAGTACAGCCCCTTTAAGTGAACCAGTTTCAAAGCCAAAGACCAAGAATATGATGCCTTGAAAGCTTCTGATTACTGGTTTCTTCATCATCATCCTGCTGACACACTCCTGTGTGCCTCAGACATCTCTATGTCTACTGTATATTACATATGAGTAACCACATTAATGCATGAATTTCTGAAGATACAGCTGACTTGACCAAGCCGCTCTTACAATCATCATAAAGGTGAGATCCACTCAATCGACTTGACAGACTTTTTTTTAATGACAGAAAATACTCTAACTACTCCAGGCAATAACCAGGGCCAGTAAGAGTTATAACCAAAAACCCAGTAAAGTCAACAGGTGATTATAGCAAGTTGACGTTACGTCTGGAAAACCTTTTAACTAACAATTCAGCTGGACTTTGTGTTTGGTATGTTGCTGCCACCAGCTCTTCTGATCTATTAAATCTACAATGATGTTTAGTTCTTTTAATACACAAAAAGCAAAGAAAAATGTGTTTTTGTGTAAAAGCTTGGCACAGTCATGAAGCCTTTTAGTTGAATTCCAGCACTCTGGCATGCACTCTTCTCTGTGTTGCCATGGCATTCTTGTGTTAGTACACTTCCTATGGGCTCAGTGAACAACCCCAACTTGATTATGTAAGACCATGAATTTTTCTACGATCCTTTGTAACATGTGTATTTGTGTGTGTGCGTGTGTGAGAGGGAGAGAGAGAGAGAGAGAGAGAGAGAGAGAGAGAGAGAGAGAGAGAGAGAGAGAGAGAGATGTGTGTGCTCTGCATTGCGTTGAACAGTTCTTTACATCTGCCTTAACTGAACCGCACTCAAACATAAATTATTTCGCCCTGCCAACTCTGCACTTTCTACTGTGAGTGTGTGTAAGTGAGTACCTGCCCAAACACGTGTTTGTGCATTTGGTAAACACATTACAAACTGGACTAGTTTTGTTTTTGCCTGTTTTATCTCTCTTGGATCTTTGCACATATTCACTTTTAGGCCGTTTTGAATCACAATATGCAGTTTGACGACTGGAAGATTAAGCCAATCATCTTTATGATGATTTTGATTTCAAAAGTTGAATAAGGAAGAATTTTTTTCCTACCTTCTAATATGACCAATATAAACTAGCGGTGGCAGGAACTACGACCCACAGGAGGGTTTCCCATCCTCATATCTAAACATAACGGTAGCTGTTTGGAGGATAGACTCAAAACAAACGTTGACTGTGGCGGGATACAAATATGTCTTTTACATCAACGGTCACACACTTCGTTGGCCTAACTCACCCCAGCCTCCTATCTAACTGTGTGTACAGACAGTAAGTGAAGCAAATTTTAGAGGAGAAAAAGTTGAGGAGAAAGAGTTGCATACAAAGTCAATGTAAAGACACAAATAGACGCAAATTCGCCTTGGGCGGCACAAATTGATGGACTGCTTCATAAATGTAGAGAGACCGGTTGAAAAAATGGGAGACTGTGGAAGGAAATGTTGGTCACAAGAGGTTATTTGTCAGGATAGTGGACGTTGTTTTAAGTGTTTCAACCATGCTGCCATTTTTCTGGTGAGGAGAGTTTCTTGGGTTTATAGTTTGGGGTGGTTCATATTGTCTATTCAGTGTATTTCCAAGGCACGCATTCTTTGTCAGGTTTATTTGAGTATAAACTGACTTCACTGAAATCTTTTATGACACAAAAAACCTGCCTGGCATTCCAAAAGAGTCAAGCCCTCACACCATGTCAATGGATACTATGCATATAAGTTTCTTTCCAACCACTTCCTGGCCTCATCAGTATGCAGCACTTAGAAAGACCCACTTCACCTCCACTCTTGGTCACAATCAGCGTTTCTTTTGTCACCTCCCCACTCTCCTCCTCCTTTCTCACCTTCCCTCATCCATCTCTCATCTCCTCTTCATCACTATAGAAACCAAGAGGTAAAAAGAATCAATCAAACCATCTAAACAACTTTTCGCTCTCCCTTTCTCATTCTCTCTCCCCATTTCTCGGTTTATCTCTGCAGGAGACAAGACATACAAATCCCTGTGAACGGTCTTGAGTAGGGGGCGGTTGAGCTGTTGAAAAGGAGAGGACAGGAGAGGAAAGTAAAGGAGAGGACAGTACAAAACAAGAAAGGAAAGGCAGTGGTGGAGGAAGTACTGAATCTCAGTACTTAAGTAAAAGTACAAATAACCAAAGACATATTTATTTTAGTAAAAGTAGAAGTACCACAATGACAACCCTACTTAAGTAAAAGTAAAAAGTACCTGATTTTAAATGTACTTTAAGTATTAAAAGTACTTGCATAACGATTTAGTCTCTTAATCGTATTTGCAAATAAGAAAAAAAAAGTGTCTAGCGACCCGTGATTTACAAAAGGGTGGTTCAGTTATTTTGATGCTGAGCTTCAACTAGAGATGGCCCGATGCCATTTTTTGCTTCCCGATACCGATTCCGATACCTGAACTTGCGTATCGGCCGATACCGAGTACCGAGCCGATACCAGTGTGTCATATATTTGATTATGTTTTAACAACTGTATACTACTATCCCTGTATGGATGTGATATTATTTCTATCTTTGTTGTTGGTCTGGCTCAGGTTAAACTCTTTGTGAAACATGAACAAACACAAACAATGAATGCCACAGAACTTTCTTTTATTCTCCAGTTTGACAGTTTGTGACAGTTATAACGGAAAAAGAACATAAATAAACTACTTTAACGTAGATTTTCTTTAGGGCTTTATTACGTGGTATCGGATCGGTGCATAAACTCCAGTACTTCCCGATACCGATACCAGCGTTTTAGGCAGTATTGGAGCCGATACCAGTCATCTCTAGCTTCAACAGTATCCATACTGTCCACTACCACAAACAAGGCCTGGCTTTTAAAAAAAAGTTCCTATCCTAACCAGCATAAAACAGAAATATGTTGTTAGAATCTGAGTGCTGTTGGTTTTATTCATATATGTATTTTAAGACGTTTATTTCCTTTAACCATGGGAGTGTAAGCAAATAAAGTGTGTGAAGCAGTGGAAATGGGGAGGCGGATGTGAAGAGGTCCAGCCAAATAAATAAGATATGAAAGTGTCTTACGTAGCCTGGCGGAGAAGTAAACGACGCTGTGAAGAAAAATAGATGGCAACTATGATTTAAAAACGTAAATAATAAAATAAATAAATAAATTAAAAAAAACATTTTCATTTTCACTTTTACCGGAGGCTGTATTACAGAGGGTCAGCGGCGCTGCGCCCGAGCTCTGGAGCACCGGAGCCAGCTTGGAAGCTGAAGAAGGATCGGCGGTGCCCCATATATATCTATACGGTCAGGAAGAAGTCTTGGCAGGGGGGAAAACTGATCAGAAAATGTAATGAAAATGCAGTGAAAATGTAATGAAAATGTAATGGTACGTTGTAGAAATGTAGTGGAGTAGAAAGTATAGATAATTGCTGCAAAATGTAACGAAGTAAAAGTCAAAAGTATGCACTATTGATTCTACCTAAGTAAAGTACAGATACGTGAAAAATGTACTTAAGTACAGTAACTAAATATTTGTACTTTGTTACATTCCACCACTGTGGAAAGGACAGGATGGGCGAGAGGAAAAGAGGAAAGGAGGGTTGAGCTGGAAGAGAGAGGATCAGTTCAAAACAGAAAAAGCATTTGAGTGCAGAGTTGATTGAAGTGTATTGTACTGTTGCTCTCTCAGTCATACTCCAGTCTGGTATCAGTGGTGTCTGTGGCATGCAGGAGTGTGCCGGCACTTCGATGATGGAGACAACTGGTGATCAGAAACTATCAGGGCATCAGATTATTGCCCTCTGCTTTGAAACTGGTTCACTTAATTTACTTCTCTTGTGAAGGTTTGTAAATGGGCGGTCATCTACCAATCGGAAAGTTGGCTGTTAATAATGTGGAGGTAAGGGTTTTTGATGTGCATGTACTGTAGCACACAGTTTTTGCCCATCACAGCCCTGCAATTAATGTTTTCCTTAACCTATAGTGTTTTAATTGCCTAACCTTAACTATGCATTAACTGTTCATTTGCCATAATCACAATCTTTTCGTAAGTTTAGCCATGCTAAAGTTGCCATGTAAACATACTGTAGAAAACAGACACTGAATATTAGGAGAGCTGTCACTGAACATAATAAGAGGGCTGTAGAATCGATCAATGTCAGCATTCTGTCTGGTGATAGGGTCGTTTGCTATACCTGAAGCTAAGCTAACTCCAAACTGTAGGCAGGCTGTTTGTTACAGTAAACCACAATGTTGAGTTTTTTCATGTCTGCATGTGTTAAAGAAGAGGATAATTGATTTTAAGTCAATTTCCCCACACGGATCAACACATACATTAGGCTGTTTGTCATGTTACATTGGGTTTCATTATATTAGTCATGTTTCCATGTAACTGTCAAGCAAATTTTAAGCGAACTTTTAAAATGTCACAAAAAAGGAAAAAAAGAAAATGCAAATTAGAAGCGTTTCCATCAACTGGTTTAGAGTGAATAAACTAGACTACGCAAAGCGTAGATTTGTCACAAGTTGACGTTACACATGGTTGTAGATTGCAAACCGGCTTGCTAAATCAAAGAGTTTAGAAGTTCTTTGACTAATATGTCATCTCTACTCATCCGCACCTTACTCATCTGTATATCTGTGTTTATATACTGTCTGTTTATATAAGGGTGTTTATTGCGTAAATATGTTTTATTATTATTATTATTATTATTATTATAACTAATTCTATTTTCCATTTCTTATACTTTATGTGTATTCTTTCTCCTATGTCTACTTAATGTGTATTTGTGTTACTCTGATGTGTGTACATCATTTTTCTTTGAGCTGCTGTAGCACAGGAATTTCCCCAGTGTGGGATTAATAAAGTATATCTTATCTTATCTTAAATGGAGAGAGGTAGCATTGTACAAGTTGGCCACCTGTGCAGAATACAGGGTTGTGGCATTGTGACATTTGGTGTCAGCGAGACAACCGTTCACCGCTGTGTATACAGGGTGTTCAGGGCCATACGATTCAAGCTGTTGAACCAATTCGTCAATTTACCCGACATGGCTGAGCCACAGGCTATAGCGCACCGCAACTCCACTACGCACCTTGTGCCACAAGTCTACGCCGCACTGGATGGGACCCATTTCCCGATCCTTCCCCCATCCAATGGAAACCGGGACTACAGTCATGTGAGCTACATGTGAGCTACGTCACTACTTATTCGGCAAAGCTGTTTCCATCTCCCATTTTGCGCAACTCTTTTTCGGATAAGGCAAAAACCACCTCAAGCGAGTGTAAAAACATTTTTGCGATTCAAAGTCTTTTTGAGTTTTGCCATTTCCATCAACATTTTCTAATGAAATACTCTTGTCAGGTTTATTATGCTATTTTATCCACTCTTTAAATACAATGAATTTATGTAGGATGTAGGCAACACATATACTTTATATATTAGTATTAACTCACATACTGTGTGCACACACACTGAAATTGAAGCACACACACTCCCTCAAACAGCTTTATGATCTCATGGCTTGCCTGGTTTCCATGGGGACTTGAGAGCTGAGGATTCTGGGATAGAGCTGAGCACATGTAGTACTCAGGCCATATGGAGGGTAGCTGTGTTAAAAAGGTGCCTACTACTCAAATTTCAAATTTACATAATGCTGTTTCTCTGGCAAATGAACAGCTCATGAAATTAAAAGGCAGATGACCTATATGCTGCAGATTTCCGATGTACCCTCAAATTTCAAACAGTGCTGTTAACAAGCATATACAATTGTATTTAATATGTTCAAAATAGAGCTGCAACACGTAATTACTTTCATAATGATTCATCTGTATATATCTTTACAGTTTGTTTTTATAAAAAGTCATAAAAATATATATTTTTTTTAATATTCCATCAAAGTACTTTTATTGTCTGAACATCACTCTAAAATTCAAAGATATTGACTTTACAATGGCATAGAGAAAATCAGCACTTCCTTGAATTTCAGAACCTGAAACCAGCAATGTTTTTTGCCCAATTAATGACTTAAACATTTAATGAATTATCACAATAGTTGATGACTGATGTTGATTTTCTGTTGACGAACTCATCAATTAATTGAGTAATCATTGTCAAGTTCTAGTTCATCTTTTATTTGGTCCCAGGAAGTAGCTGCAGAGTGAGTGCTCCTCGTTTTCACACTGCTCTCCGGGGTAAAATCATTTCACTACGCCAAGTCGTCCCGTCCGCTCGGATTAGGCTCATAGACAACGTTATCTTCTGCCATCCGATTATGATATAGTCTTCGGCTTTTATTTGATTAAAATTTTTGTTGCACATTTCCAATCTGTCGCTAGCGTAGTTAGCATGCATTAGCTCAGAGTGCTAACTTGGCTTGTTTACTATATTACGTGAATGTCACTGTCACCCAGAATGTCCCACCAAACCCCAGTGTTGCTTGAGTTCTCCTGAAAATTCTGAGTCAGGAACAGACGAAATCCGCATAATTCACATTGAGTTTGTGCCAATTATTACATTATTTGATCATTTGATCAACTGTGGTTGTCTTACAGTAGATGTTGTTCCATGTGTGAAATTAAGGGAACATTTCTAGCCAGTTTTATGAGCTAAATATTTTTTAATCTAGATATAACAAGTTGCCTCACTCTTAGATGTCATCCTGCGAACGGGGGACTAATTTGTGAGACTCTTTTCAATAATTTCTACATTCAAATGATTTGAATGCAATTGAAATGGTATTCATTGTGAAAATGTAACTCTCACTGTGAAAGTCCTTTTTTCCTGTCTCCTCTTTTACAGAGACCAACATTAGAGAGACGTTACTGTCTGGGAGGTAATTTTTTGCTTGGGGGACACAAGAAGAAGGTAGAACACATCTTCCTTTTTTAAGAATGATTTCAGCGCCGTTCTTTGTTCTTTTCTCAAAGAAAAGCTTAACTCCAAGTCTTCCAGAAGACCGCTGTTCCCAGCAGCAGCAGCCATAAGCCTGCCTACTAACTCTATACACGATGTGATTGGCCTGACCAGAGTTTGGTTTTTCCAGCTCGCAAGCCAACGGAGAGTTCCTAGACCCCCCCTGGCTGCAAACTAAATTTGCTGCCGCTAGGGTGCGTCTAGATTTCTAGGCTAAGGTGCAGAAACACAACAATGTGCGCAGGGAGAAACATGCTAACAGGGACATTTAGGAGAATGATGACACTACTGTTCAAACACAACCAGCCTGAGGTGATCAATGTGTTTTTGTGGATGGCAAATCACTTTAAGCGGTCACAGACGACTCTGAGACTGTGTGAAGACAGTGTACTGCGGGCCAAGTGCAGCAATTATAGTAGTACTTCACAATGGAGAATGTCCAAAAACAAATTTTAAAAAAAGATTAGAAAAGTTTACTCTGGACTTTACTTTAAAAATACATCAGTCATTGCTCGGTAGATAGGCCACTCTTGGATTGCCCAGATTTCCTGCATTATTGGCAAAATAAAAACAACAAAAACAGATTATGTTGATTTTGGGTATCAATTTGACTCTGAATCAACACGTTTATCCGTGGTGTCAACACGTTTATCCTTGGTGTCCCAACTGAAAACATACCAGATAATACTTTAAAGGAGCAGTGTGGAGGATTTAGGGGGATCTATTGATAGAAATGAAATATAATATCCCTAACTGATTTCATTAGTGTATTATCACCTGAACCTAAGAATTGTTGTGTTTTCGTTAGTTTAGAATGAGCCACCATGTTACACCGCCATGATTTTCTGCAGTAGAACCAGAACTGACAAACTGGCTTTAGAGACATTACGTTGCTAACCTTAGCGTGCTAACATTGTAATGAGTTTTAGAATGTGGTGTGCAGCATCTTCTTTTGATATGTCATCTGCTAGAAATCTTTATTTATAGGGAGGTATATTTGTAGTGTAATCACATGTTGGATAATTATTTAATTTTTTTATAACTTGATCATTTAAAAGAAAAACACACACAGTTACCTGATCTACATTTTTGCCTCTTCGGTTTTTGTTCTTGCACTCCATACTGTTTGGGTCCAAAATATAATACATATTATATTCTCAGCATATTCTTTTTTCATGCCATTGTCAGCATGTTATCACCTGTTCAGATTATATTGTGAATCCCTAGTACATATAGGAATCAATTTTACCATTTTCACTTCCAAGTTTCTATTTATTAATATCAGAGTATCCAATAAATCAACTTGACCAAGACATCCATTTTGATTTTAATTTTCCACTAAAACGTGAGCTATTTTGTATATGTTATTTTATACAGATAAAAGCAATTTCAGGTTAGGACCCAAAGAAAATGCTGTAATACAGTTTGCATGTAACATATGTTACATTAAAACAACTATAACCCAACTTGCTGCATGTGCTTTAGGTCACCAATGCATTACACAGCAGTGCCTGTGTGTTACTTCTATTTTCAACAGACTAAAGTGCTACTATAATGCTCTGCTCAGGGCGGACGAGTGACGCTGAGGAGAAGTTCAGCAGCTCCTCAAATTCCAGATGAAGGATAAAAATTCAATCAGACTGCAGGCACAACAATAAAACCGAAAACGATAGCAGATTAGTGCAGAAGAGATAAAACAAGGTACATTTTACCACAAAATGTATTTCAAGTATAGGCTCAAGCAATTATCCATGTGAAGAATTTTACCGATCATGTATTTAACTAGCGGGAGGAGCTCAAACGAGATGGAGGAGATTTCATGGACATACACTCATACACACACACATACACTGTACTGTTTTTTCAAAAGGCACTGTATTTTAAAGATGCCTTAAATATAGTCAGCTGCAAAATATATGGGATACATAGTACTGTATAATTCACAGCTGAATGACACAATTTCATACTGGTGTCTCGGGAGCCAATTGCTAACTGAACTAAAAGTACATGAGGGTATGCAGAGGCGAGTAAATTACAGCACTTTATCGCATAATAATTCCTGGAATGTACTGAACATCAGAGTTTAATGGCTGAAAATGATGCAACAGTCTCTGAGGGTGAATTTGTCTTTAATGCCACCTGCCTTTTCTATTGTGCAAAGAACCATCAACAGAAGCTGCCTGATTTGGTTAAGCTTTTGTCCTTCAGACTGCACTCAGCCACTCTTTTAGACCTGAACATGCATATTGCTGTAACACACACAAACACGAGCATGCTCTTGGTTCAGTAGTCTCATAGTAAGTCTAATTTAGAGAATGTGAGAATTTTACTCAAAAAAAAGATAAATATAATTTGACTGTCGCTTCTAGCTCGGAGGATGATTCCTGAATCGACCGGAGTTTAGAATGCCAACACAGAAAGCAGAAGATGAGAGACATCCGGTGGAACTTCCAGCAGCACCGGAACAATCCCGTAAATGAAACGGATGAGGTGGTTATGATGATTACATTTAAGTTCAGAGTTAGGGGCATGGGAATGCTTGATGTCAACGAGGATTTTCTTAGGAGGACCAATTTGATTTTTAGACCTTGGGAGTGAGAACACTTTTGAAAACTAAGCACATTTTTGGCCATCCCTTCTTTAGTTGTGAAAAGTCAATTGGTCTTTGTTATTTAATTTTTGCACATGAAAAATGCATTCAAAGCCCCACCAGTGGAAATTGCATGTTTGGGCTCATGCAATATATATTTTAATGGGTTCCTGTTTACCAGTGCAAATTGTGGGGATGACATTTAGAAAATGTAATATAAAAATAAATATGCCCATTGGTTTTAAGGTTAATGCTAGAATTAGGTTAGAGTTAGAGGCTTAGGAAATTCATCATGAGGATGAGGGTCTTTAAAAGTACAGAAATACAAGCATGAGTGTGTATGAGTATGTGTGGGGGTGTGTGTCAGATGTTAGACTGTCAAGGACTAGTTGTCTGATGAGTATCAGACACATACACACACACACACACACACACACACACACACACACACACACGCTCGCACGGTCTTCAGAGAGATAGCAATGCAATATTCATCTTCTGTACAGAGATAAGAGAAGCAGAAGCTAATAACATCCCAACCTCAACCCTCTCCTGTGTTTACGATACTCCTCATATGCTAACATTGCACGTCATTGAGCAGAACAGCATACAACCAATTGTGACCTGAGCTCGGATGACAAAATGAGCCAAACAACATTTGATTTAATCAAGTTGCAGTGTGAAAATTTCACAGGCAGTTTACAGTTATTTCAAAATGAACACAACGCCAATTGAGCAGCACATGCCTTACAGTTCAGTCGTGACGCTCCTTGAGGAGCAAAACACTATGATTTTCCTTTGCCAGAAAACATGCACATCTGCTAATGTTCGTTTTAAAATCAAACCTGAAACCACAGTGCAGTCTTTAAAATGGCATGTGAACAAGCCTGGGGCAGAGCTGAGACTCCCTCCAGCAGCACCATTTAGGTCTGCTGTTAGAAGACATAAGGGACAAGTAGTGCACAATGCGAGGAGTGAATGCCTGTTGCCTTTCAGCCTGTGGAAATACATTAAATATGTAAAGTAATTTGGCCCAACATCACTCTAAAGTGCCAATACTGGAGCAGCAAGAGAGGAGGCTATAATAACTCTTACTCGCAGCAGCAGTAAAGCACCCGCTCCCGGGGCTGCAGGCTGATTTGGACCTTACTGTGACCGCCCATACATTACTAAAGTGGAGTGTGAAATGAAAGCCAATATGTAGACAGATAACCTACAGTACCTTTTTCGCCAGAGTCACAGAAAGTTAATCTCAGGACTAGCTTATGGTAGCAAAAACACCAGACTAATGCTTTACTTTCTGGACTTTTAAAAATGAGTACAAATTGAAATGGTTCCCCAAATGAATAATGCATGAGTAAGTGTTTCTCCTCCTCATTATTCTCTTTGCACGAATGATTGCATAGGCATTCCTTGGTTAATTAACACATTCTCATCACCGAAAAACCACAGGAAAACAATGCAATCTATTTTGTTTGATGTTAAGAAAGAAAAGAAAGTGGTGCAGAATGTCCCCGATACTACATATTCAAGTACAGTCTGTACTGTGGGTTTTTCTGAACCCTTCCCCCATTGATCTTTACTATTCTACCCATTGCCACATCTGTTCTGTGTAATATATTGCTCTTAGCACTTGAATATGTAGCCGCCCTGACTATGTTGGGTGAAAAATGGCTTTCATCTAAGATTTGAGCTAAAGCAAATTACCCCTCTGGTGGTATAGATCACTTTTAAAGGAGGTAGGGTTAGAAACAGAACAAGAGCGAGCAAGAGGGAGAGAGAAGCTGTTGGGAAAGAGAGCAGTAGAAATACCATACTTTGATAAATATAAAACAGTTGGATGGGATGGGTCAAAAAGAATAAGAAGTAGCATTAATGAGTGAGAACAATTTGATTTTGTGGTTTTCATTTGGATTCAAACAAGCATCGGAGTCAGGTTTTGTAAACTGCAGAACTCATAGCACATGACAGGTCAATTGGCTCAGGTGGTCAAATATATTTTAAACCAAGATCTTATCCCAGAAAACAAACACAACAAGGAAGTTCTTTTGTGTCAAGCGAACTAACAAATTCTTTTTCCTAATATTTGTTTCGTCATTTTCTCATCCTCGGGGAAGGATTTCAAAAAGCTACTGTCAAACACAAGTTTAATCACCAAGCAATGAAGCTTGTGCATAGAACTTTATCACTGAAAATCACCAAAAAATGACAGAGGGGGGGAAGAAGTGTGATGTTCAAGACAGGGAAGGAAAAAAGAAAGGAAAAGAAGGAGAGAGAACGGAAATGGAAGAGAAAAGAAAAGACCAAAATAGAAGGAAAGAAAAAGAAAGGACAGGACAAAAAAGGAAAGCAAATAGAAGGAAAGCACAAGAAAGGATAGGGAAAGAAAGGAAAGAGAAGGGAAAAGACAGGAAAGTGAGGGGAACAGGAAAGGAAAGGACAGTAAATTAAAGGAAAGAAAGAAAAGAACAAGGACTTTTCATCATGAGGGACAAGGAGAGTGAGAACAAAGGAGTGGAGGAATGACAGCCTACGCTGCCCAGAAGCAGACGTGTTGTGTTGTGCCAACAACATACGCACAATTACCTAATGACAAAACTCGCTGGAAGCACTCTGTCCCTTTTTGTCTCACCCGGCATATCACACGGTCACTGTGTTGTTGCCTCAGACTTGACGCGTACAAGTCCATCCATCAGGCCATGGTGATGTAATGACTGAGGTGGCTGCAGGCGAGCTGGACGATAGGTGCGTAGTGCGTTTGACAGATAGTCCCGTCAGCAGAGACACCATGCAGGATGACATCGAACTTCCTCTTTACTATTCCCACAGACTGTTTCCACCACTCACTCACCGCGCCACATGAACATGTTGCATCTCTAAAGTGCCCATTTCTCATAGAATAGAGAAACAGCTCTGCTTTCAGCGTAACAACCATGTGTTTCTCTGTTGGTTAGATAAAATGTAATCGATGAGATAATGAGATGAAAAGAAAACTGATACGAGAGAGCGTGATGAGATAAGATAAAGAAATTAGTCATACAAATTAGGTCCAGATATGTGAAAAAAAAAAAAATGAATGGGAGAGGAGATGAAAGAAATGAGATTGAAGATATTAAATAAGTAAATGACAGAAATAACATCAAAGAAAAGAGATAAGATAGACAACTGAGAGTGACAAAATGACACGAGATAAATGTGACTAAAGAGAAAGATTAAGATTTTAAAAAGTGAGAAGATAGAGAAATGTGATTAAACTAATTAGTTATTTAAAGAAATTAAAGGAAAAAAAAGAGCAATTATCGAAATGAGATGCGATGCAAGAAATGCAATGAGAAACTGAGATACAAGTAATTAGATATAAAGAACTAAGTGATAAGAAATTAGAAAAGATACAAAAATGAGATCCAAGAAATAAAAGGGAATAGAGTAATTTGATTTAGAATATTGTTGCGATTAAAGAAATGAGATTAAATAAATTAGATACAGAAAGATAGAATTTGTCAAAATGACATGAAAAGAGAAATACTGTATGATGAGGAGATGAGATTTGATGAAAGAATAAACATAGAAATATGTGATGAGATAGAGAAATGAGATGCAAGAAATGTGAAGACATACGGAAGAATGAGATTTGAATATTTGGTCCTACGGATACATTTTGGTCGGTATGGCAATGTTCACCATTTTAATCTCTCCAAAATCATTCCATAGTCTCATTTCACAGCAAGTTGCACATCTAGCAGAATAAAACATTGCCTACTGGGTTAACACGCCCTGTTACAGCTAAAACATGACATGATTGTTGTTTGTACTGTATGAAACAAGTTGATAAAGCTCACAGAAAAACAAAGTTATGTGCCCAGGCCTAGTTAGTAATTGATGTAAAGCTTGGATTTGATAAAAGGAATATTTGATGGGCTCGCTGTGAGTGAGATGAGAGAGAGATCAATGCTCAGCCAAAACAAAATGACGTCGCAGTATCTCTGTCCAGCTACAGTATGTGACAGACAGAGCCATCACGCGGCAGACTCGGGCCGGCTGCTAAGATACTCTGGGCAGCCTGATAAGACGTGACACATGGGCCCCCACATGTCCAATGCATATGAAATCCCACAGTTTCTGCTTCTCTGAAGGCTTTCCCCGTGGTCGAAGCACCTTGCAGGTGCTATGCCCTCCCTCCACATAGCAGCACACTGAGGTGGACTGACTGACATTTGCATTGCCTGTTTTAAACCACACTCTCTGTTTCATATTTTTGACTTAACTCCCATCTCCATGTTCACTCTGCCCAAGGACATCTGTCACGGATGCAAAGAACATGTAAATGGGGGATTTGAAAAATAAATAAAAAATAAAATAGAAAGGGGGTAAATCTCATCGCATGAGCAGAAAAATATTTAGAAGGAAGAGATTAGAGACCTGAGGCTGCTAGTCACATCAAAGACATTACTTTCACATCTCTCCCTCTCTCTTTTTCACTCTCTCTTGTTCTCACCGTCTCTCTGCGACTCTGCCTGCCTTCCCTCCATGAATGCGTGGGTGCAGCTGGTTCCTATGGCAATGCCAGTCTTTCTAAGCTGGACCTATGTGCCCTCTTTTCAGAGTACCAATACTTCATTAATTATGTACACATACGAACACCGGACTTTGGCATTTATTAGATCTGCGCATTAAGTGATTTGTATTCATTGGGCCATCATGCATATGTAACAAGATCCCTTTCAAAGATTGTAAGCGAGCAGACTGTTCAGCAGGGAGAATGAACCCTTTCAAAATCGACTTCCTAATTTTCCTGCACTTTTACCATCTCAGTGCCGCGATAAGGCTGATAATAAAAAGACTCTTCAATGATAATTAAATCAGGTGTTCATCATCGGCAAATCAGGGCCAGTGATAATAATTAGCAATAATGTGATACTCTGTTTATCCCTCTAGAGAGATCTCTTTTCGGTTGCCCTCCAGCTACAGAGCAGTAGCCTTATTTAGAGCTGGTAAGTTTCTGGCTCAAGGACAATTCAGCAGACTGGATGTTCATGGCCATGCCATGCTGTTTCTCTAGCAACCAGGTGGCAGACAAAGCAGGAAGACAAGCACAGTAATCAGCCTCTGACAAGCAGCAGATGGCCCAGGATGACCTGTTCAGTAGATATGTGCTCCTGAAAACCAGTCACAAGGGGAGTCATTAAAGGACTGATCGAATGTGATCCTAACAGGTTGAGAAAACAGGTCAATTTACAGCATATGTCTGACCTTTTTTTGTGGTGCCACATACAAGCTGATGTGGAAAAGATGAGCACTAACACAAAATATTTTCTGGAGCGTTTCCTCAGAGAACAAGACAGTGATGGGATGTACATTGAAGCTACACAAATCGTGTACTCAATCACAAGTTTGAGGTACTTACTTGAGTACTTCCACTTACTGCTTAACAAACTGTACTTCAGTACATTTCCAAGGCATATATTCCACTTTTCACTCTACCACAAGTGAACTACAACAGACTAGCGAATTCAGGTTTCACATACAAAACAAATGAAGATTAGATTGTCAAATAATGTGTTGTTATGAATGAAATTACCCAATAGATGTGAATGATATCAATGAAATCTTCAATCATGGTAGATGTAATGTTATATCTTTCACAGATCTTCACATTCATGCAATTCAGGGGGGTAGCACAGGGTCAGAGATGATGGAGGTACTTGACTTAAACTGGGGACCCTCCTCAATATATCTATATATATATATATATATATATATATATATAGATAGATAGATATAGATATATAGCTAACGTTAGCCTACCGCTAGCTAGCAGCTGGATTAAACACAGTTACAATGCTGACAGCTAACGCTAAATGGTGTAAAGTGTGACTGTATTTCACTGTAGAGGATTCAACACCGGGATGTAACAATCTGCAGCTGCCGTTGTCAGAAAAACACAGACGGCCTCGTGGTGCATTCTATCATTCAAAGTCCCTTTTCCCATCTGGTGGTTGTTTTTGTTATTCAACAGCTATTTACTACTGAAATAAGTTATTGTTATAGTGATTACATTATTATTAAATCATTTAATTTTGACGATATGGCCTTAGCAATAAACAAGCCGTTCTTTAATGTCGCCAACTGTTTAGTAACCTTCTTTTTTTAACTTTCTTAAAAAGTATCGGTTCAGGTACCGTTAAGGCACCGGTACCGTTTTAAAAGTACCGCTTTAGTACCGGTATCCAAACCAAACAATACCCAACCCTAATATTGACTCTAGATTCAAATGTGTGACTAGATTAAATATAAAATATAATAAACAAATACAAATCTTAAAATCAAGTCATTTTCTTTGCATTCATTTGATTCCCAAATCAAGATACACTGGTAAGAATTGCTTTCCATTATTAATATATACTTAAAAACAGTTCTGAAATGCAAAATAATAGAATTTTAATCATGTGATAACTATAGAAATTCAACGATTAATCACGATTAAGAAAATGTAATCGTTTGACAGCCCTAATATATATATATATATATATATATATATATATATATATATATATATATATATATATTTATCTCATGATATAATAGATTTCCTGGAAATTCAATTGAGAAATGAGATAAAATAACCAAACAGCATGGCTTGTTTTGGATAGTCCAGCAAAATAAATACATACAGACATCCCACTGATGCACGAATCATGGGGAAGAAATCCTGCAACATTGCAATTACATATATATGTTACCATGGCATAATCGGTATGACAAAATCTCTACGGCATCTTAAATAAGCTCTCCTTTTGAAGGACAAGGAAGAACAATTTCATGAAAAAAGCCAAATCCTCTACAAAAGAGCTACCAAAGTAGGAAAAAAACTGACCAGGATGCTATTGTGATAAACGCAAATATGTGACAGTTTTCTCATTAACGCAGACATTAGCAATAAACTCTATGGATTCTGAACTGGGCAAACAAATCAATTTCTGTTTTGTCACTAATCTTTGCCTTTAATCTTTAAACTGGAAAAAGATTAGAAGCATTGTCACATTATTCCAAAATGTTCACTATAAAGTTAAAGAGAGGTATAGACCACAGTGCTAAACAATCATGTTTTATTTTGTATCCAAATCAACTACTTTAAATATTTTTTGAGAATGTTTAGGGACTGTGAGTCATGACATCTTCCGAAACAATACTTTGTTGTTTTCCGGAATTGACTCTCATAGCCTTGCCAGTCAACACCCATGTGGTTTATTTAGATTTCCTATTTTAGCCTTTTGAAAAGTCCCCCAAGACATTAATTAAAGTACAGTAATGCCGTTTTTCCATTACATGGTACCTGCTCGACTCTACTCGGCTTGACGGCGGTGCTCCGTCCTCCTTTTTCCATTGCAGATTTACAGATTTTTAGATGCCTGAAGCGAGCGTGGCTGGTCGTCATAGCGACGCTGCAGAAAACTGCCGTGACCTAACATGACGCACACACAGAACGTTGAAGGTGTTTTGTTTTTGACTCTCGGCATGTGGCTGTACCACAGTCAGAAGAACAATTTTGTTTGCTGGAGGCAGAAAAAAAACCACCGCTGGCTAAACTATTTAAAAATGGCGGGTTTGTTCAGGACACCCCCCGTCTGTCGCTAGCAATGATGAGGCAGTAAATAGTGACGATTCTTTCTGACCAATCAGTAGTCTGCAGGTTTTCACATCACCTTTTGGTATCGCCTCAGCTCGCTTGGAACCTCGACGGAGGTGATACTAAAAAAAAGTACCTGTTAGAAGGTACTAGGGACTTTTTGTCATAATGGAAAACCAAAAAAGGCGAGTAGAGTCGAGGCGGGTCGAGCAGGTACCATGAAATGGAAAAACGCCATTAGTTGGTGTAATAATATGCATATGTGGCTCTACTTTATATGCATATACAGAAAAGCTTAAGTGTATTATAAATACAGGCTATGTAGGCTGCATACATGGTGGATGTAATATTTACAAAGACTCATCAGAAACTCTTGAATCCTCAGCAGACCTCATTTTATCATCAACTGAACACAAAATGGTCGTGTCACTCAAATCAAAGACTCCAGTGTTTTGTGGTTTTGGGCCAAAGTATAAGGAGCCCTAGTCGGCTTCTGATTGGCTCGCGGCCCATTGATACACAGCTGCTGGCTGCATACATCAAAGGGCTGCGAGGGTGGAAGAAGAAGAGCCAAATATTCCGACAGTCAGTTCTAATTGTAGAAAATGTGGACATACAGACAGTAGTCAACTGTTCAGCTATCATAGAAAGAGCTCCATTCACACACATACACACACACACACACACACACACACACACACACACACACACACACACACACACACACACACACACAATCATATGCAATCCACACATGCACACATCCCAAAGGACCTTATTAAAGTGATTGGCTTCAGGACCTTTTGCTGATCAGGACACTCTTTAATGTTGCATTTGCATCTTAAGTACATTAAGTGCCTTAAATGCATGTGTGCGCAGTGCAGGCACGTATGTGTAGGTGTGCGTGAGTGGTTTTGTTAAGAGTTATAGAGCAGCAGAAGCCAATAGAGGGAGAGAGGAGAACAGAGGAGAGCGGGGGGGGGGGGGGGGGGGGGGGGGCTGAGACCATGCATGGTCAGAGAGGGCAGACGTGAGCTAAATAGCTGAGTTGGCAACTGTAGACCAGAGAGGGGAGACAAGGGTGGGTGAGTCACACTGCTGTGTGATGAGGTATAGTGTAAGGACAGTAGACTTTTTCTGCGTCTTCCTGTGGGGATATGTTCTCTGTGGCTGGAAGCACTGAGCTGTATATCTGCATATATGGTGGTTTGCCTTCACTGTTTTCTACTGTATTTTGTATTGTGACGTTTTTATTGTCTGTAAACTGCAGTGCCAACAGTACACAGTAGAAATACGGCATTCACATTACAAAGTAATATTATAGTAATTTACCCTGAATGATTGTTCAAATATATTTGATCGCTCAATGCAGCTGCTTGCCGGATCACGCTGCGGCAAAAGTTGGGCCTACTTTTTCAACTTTTCTGCAGGCCGACCCTGTGCTTTTTTGCAGGAGCCCTCTGTGTTGGCTCAGCAGGGGGGAATGAGAGGACTGCATCTTTCCCACATTGCTGTTGTCTGTATGAACATTCGGGGCTCCCAGTCAGTGTTCTACTTCATCACAAAGGTGTTGGATGGGGGTGAGGTCAGGGCTTTGTGCAGGCCAGTCAAGTTCTTTCACACCAAAGTTGGAAAACCATTTCTTTATGGACCTGGCTTTGTGCACGGGGACATTGCATGTTAAGATAGAAAAGGGCTCTCACCAAATTATAATATATTTGTGTATATGTGTATACTGTAGCATTAAGATTTCCCTTCGTAAGAACTAAGTTCTAAGTCAGTTAATCGATTAGTTGATTAAAAGGAATTAATGAACTGCTTTTGATGGTCTTGTCATGTATTTAGTGTTGGTTATCTTCGATATATAGTCCTCGAATCAGAGTCATTTAACTAAGACTTAAACGTTTCTTTAATTACAGTAGCACGTCATTCCTGAATTGTTCTTTAGAAACTACTTACTTTTTTATGTACAGTGTTACTCAGCCTATCAATACCAGTACCAGTATTACAGGTACAAGGATTCCTTTTCTTCCAAATACACTTCTATACGAGGACTTTCTTCTCAATTCATGATGGTTATGGCAAAGAGTGTATCTCATGTATTTTATGTGTTGTTTAATTTAAATATCAATTTGAAAGTATGTGAAGCCCTGTCCAGATGCTTGTGTCCATATGTATCTGTAGTAGCAGGGATTTGAGAGCATCAATTTGGTTCACAGTGTGTGTGTGTGTGTGTGTGTGTGTGTGTGTGTGTGTGTGTGTGTGTGTGTGTGTGTGTGTGTGTGTGTGTGTGTGTGTGTGTGTGTGTGTGTGTGGTATAGAGAGATAGTGTGGCATGCATACAGAGGCAGACACACAAAAGATACGAACTCCCGTGTGTGATATTTTGAGTTTACACGTCTCAATGTGTCCTTGACTGAGCTTGCTCTGAGTGACGCAGAAAGAAGCTCTGCTCTCTGTGAAGTCCCCAACACTCACATCTCTCTCTGTCTCTCTCGCTCTCCTTTCTTTCTCCCTCTGTCTCTTGTCCTACCAACCCACCCAGCAAGCTGGTTTTTATTCTAAGGGACATATCTGGGATTTAATACAATTTTCAGGGGAAGGAGGCAGAGGCAGGATGAATGATATATTTACTTCTATATAAAAAGCAAGACTGTGGTGGTAATCTCATTTCAGGAATCAGTGATGAGATTCTGGTCTGTTTCTCTCCAAGATGATGTGACTTTGGTCCTGACATCATCATGCCATGGTAGCTATGCTACCCTGATTTTATCTGGAAGCTCAGCTAAAAATGCGTCTCTCTATTTTGGGGTGCATGGTGGAGATAAAATTTAAGTATTATTTTTGCTGTTACGCTTTGCTCTCCGAAATTTGTATGTTTGAGGGCTTCTAGAAATAAACCTTTTAAAACAACCTTTAAACAGCCGTGCTCTCCTTTTTACGTATGAAATATTTATAAGAAAGGCAGCATCAACACAGGAGGTATGAAGCCAGGACGAAAGGTTAGGCAGTGATTGACAAACATGGAGATATTGACTACACAAATGAATGTCTTCAAAACAAGTTATTAGGCCCCAAATTTAAGGAAAAGGTGCTGCTTTAAGCCTCCCTTAAACTAAGAAAATTACTGGTTTATATACACTATTACAATTTGACTCAGATGTTACATTTCCCAAACAGAATATCAAATATAAGCAAAACATTTTTTCAGCGTTCAGTTCATATTAAAGCTATAGCAGACTTCTTTTAGTTCTTTATATTCTGAACGGTGACTAACTTTTCTTTCAGCTAGCGGTTAACCAGCCAGTGTCGCCTAGCAACAAGGTACTGTGTGCATTTGTTTATGTGACACTCAAAGTTGTTTGGATAATGTATACAGCCTTCTCAGCTGGGTCACATATAAAATGAGCATCCCTATAAATTATTAAATGTTCTTTTGTTACACATGACTTGTTGCTGCGTGTGTTTTTTGTTTATGTGGGGGTTGTTTTACTCTATTTGGGTGGGTGGATGGATGGTTGTTTTTGTATTTACAGTATATGCTGTTGGTAAATGCTTCTTGTTGTTGCTGTATGCATTTTAATCCAAAGGAAATTGAACTTACTCATACTGAATGTGCTAAATAAAATTGTCTTGCCTTGCCTACCATTACCATATACTCATGTCTGAGAAGAACTCAACTTAGGCCCCGTTTACACGAATACGCTCGCGGGTGAAAACGACAAAATATTTTATCAGATGTGCCTTTCGTTTAGACAGCTAGTGAAACCACCCTCCAGAGTGGGAATCTTAAAAACGCTTCACCGTCAGGTTCTGTCTAAAGGGCAAAAACGCACTGTGGTAGTTTGTGTGTGTGTCTGTGTGTGTGCATTGTTTGGAGCAATAACTCCACCTCCTTGTCTGTCCAGACCAAATTGTCAGCTTTTGTTGTTTGCTTCGCGCTACTAGAGAGAGAAGTAGAAGGAAGGTTCTACGCAGGCGCGCAGACTTGGTGGTGTTGTGTGGCAGCGCTTCACACTATCACCTAGCCGCCAGGTGTGCATACTACATCGAATTTCACACACTTTTTCGTCAGAGTTGATAAATGGACTGTATTTATATAGCGCTTTTCTAGTCCGACAGGGGCGTCAGACTGGGGGGAAAAAGGGGACTGAGTACCCAGGGCCCTCATGTGAGGAGGGCCCAAAAAGATGCTAGAATTAATAGCTGTGGATGCTGGGGGGGGAAATGCCTTTCTACAGGGCCCAGAATTTTGTGCTACGCCCCTGCTTAACGACTACTCAAAGCGCTTTTACAGGAACCATTCAAGCACATTCATACACTGGTGGCCAAGGCTGCCATACAAGGTTCCACCCGCTCATCAGATAAACATTCACACACATTTACAATCTGATTTTATGATGTTTTAAGGTTCAAATAAGTAATTGATTAATTGAGAAAACAATTGGCAGATTAATTGATCAGAAAATGAATCATTAGTTGCAGCCCTAGACTGGATAGCTGTTGTTTTAACAATTACAACACTGTACAGCATGTTTTTACCTCCTCAGATAAGCTAAAATTAAGGAGTATATTCTTAAGGTTTTGAGCAAAGCTCTCCAAACTAAATCAATCTGAAGACAACATGCCACGTCACAACACAATGCCTGAGAGACAGAAAAGGGACCGTGACAAAGGGAGAAAATGATAGGCTTACTACAGGCGGCCATTATAAAACCGAATACACCTAATATTGCTTTCACTCACATTTAATACCCTGCATATGCCTCAACACACACACACACACACACACACCAGACACACTAACAGAAATATAGAGGTATCACACTTGCAACAGCTGTCAGATATGTACGCTGTTTCTCTTTTGTTTCCTTTTCACACACACACACACACACACACACACACACACACACACACACACACACACACACACACACTAACAGAAATATAGAGGTATCACACTTGCAACAGCTGTCAGATATGTACGCTGTGTCTCTTTTGTTTTCTTTTCACACACACACACACACACACACAAACGCAAATTGACATAAACTTATAAACATACTCATGACCTCTGATCTCACTCAAACACATAGAAACAAGAGGCCCTCCCACTCATACACTTAATGATTTACACAAAACAGACACACACGCACACACTCCCCAACCCAAACACACACATTTGGCTGCCAAGCACTGGTAGTTTCCCCTGGTGTTTCTAAGTGCTAATTGACAAAAGGTTTGTATGGTTTAGCCCCTGTTGTGATTGCCAATTGGCTGATTTCACAAAGCTTGTGAATAACTGAAGTGCTAAATAAAACAGGTTACAAATACAACACAACTGAAACATCAATAAAGTGGAAACACCTTCCATGTTTGGTCAGAGGACTTAAAAGCAGCTGTAAAAACCAATCAATGTCACCTCCCATTAAATGTCAGTATCACTATGCATCAGTTTAGACCGGAGATCTTCAACAGGGGGTCCGGGACCCCTATGGGGCAATCAGTGTCCCTGCAGGGGGGCCTTCAAATTATTGTTAACTTTTGAAAGTGTTTTCAAAACTTCAAATGTCTTTACATGAATCCAACATATTATTAGCAAATTTAAATACCCACCGATTGTAGGCTTACTGGCCTATAGGTAAGGTAATCACTTAGGCCATCCACAGATACAGTTAACCCTAAGGATTCACTGTGCCACATGTATGTTTAACATTAAAAGATGATTTATAAAATCAAGCTAACAAGTATTATTTTAATAGCTTCGTATTCTATGCAAAAAAGGTATTTTATAAAGGCTTTAGGCCACCCTACATGTATTGTAGGCCCAGCTTAAAATGCAACTTTATTTTATACAATATTTGTTTTAGGGGGTCCCTGCTCCATCTCTCTTTCAGTTAATGGGTCCTTGGTTTATAAAACGTTGAAGACCCCTTGCTTAGACCATTACGTTTATAGACTGCAGGCGCTGTTTATGCATGTCAGCCAAATGGATACTGCTGATGTACTGGAAACTACATTAATTGAACACTGAGAAAGGACTTGTTGTCAATGGAGAGGCTGTATCAGCCCTCCGATGTATGAATACTCATTATTATAAATAAAGTATAATATTGTTGTGCCATCCCTTACTGGTGTTATTGACTATTGGATGTTGGCGTGTTGTGTGTCTTATATCATTTTATGTTTGAGTTACTGTACCAGTGTCATAATTGCTACATGTATACGTTTTTTAAAGAGTAATTTTTTTTTATCTAGTCATTTTTCTATTTGTTTTACAATCGAAATCTAAAGTTTTTCCAAACAAACTTTTCCCTGGTTAATGTTGACTAATACCTAGAACAATCATTCCCGTCCTATAAGGTTATTATGCAATGCAAACGTTCACTCCTCCAGGAAACAGGAAGGACCTTAGATACGAAATGCCACCCTTAGCAACAGGAGATATTTATAGTCCGCTCAGCTCGTAGAACCCTTCAGCTTAGCTACGAGTCAGAAAGCTAACGCTATGCTAGCAAGATTCAAAGTCAATAACATTGTGTACAGTTGGCAATCAGTAAAAATAATTTGACAGTATGTTGAACAACAAGACAAGCTAGCTACCCAGCCATGTCATTGTCCCCAAAACAATATAACGACTTTTACCAAAAATGTTATCCGTGATGTGTAACGTTACTGTCGGCCGCAGCCTGAAGTAGCGACCTGAACAGCGAATGGGGTGAGATAATGTTATTCACTGTGAAAAAAAATGTCAGTTCAGAGAGGCACTAAAACTTACTTCTTGCAGATTATGTGTTAGCGCCATCCTGTGGTGTTCAGAGGACGAGGAACTGAAGCACCTCACAGTGTTGGCAATAACAGATTCGCATTTCCTTTTTGTTTTAGTGTAGCGTATTAATTTAGAACAGTAAACAGTCACTTTCACCAGAACTCCTTTAGTGTCCTATAACACTTTTTTAAGGACAACCTGCAGCCAATCAGAATCGAGTATTCACCCAGACCATGGTATATTTGTTTTTAATGGCTTGATTGTGGTATCTAAGAAGCCCTTCAACTGATTAGTCAGAAAATCTGTCATCACTGTTTGGTGAACGACATCGCGAAAGTTATGCTGCGTTCAGACTAATAGTAGCGCTTCGTCATGAAACAAAGCCTCCTTGTTCATTTGCACCACTGTGGTGGTGTAGTTCGAAACACAGCATAGTTGACCCTTCAACTTTTTTACTTGGGTAACTCTTGCCTGAGCCCCATTATAACTGGGCTACACTAGATATTTCACACTCTGATACAAACCTACAGTAGAAACTTTCAAGTTACAGACAATATCTCCATCTGTCGCACATCTGAAGTTTTCTGCTGCTGACACATATACTGTAGCAGAGTCAGAATCTCTTCTTGAATTTCCTTATAAAGTTTGTTCCATTTTTTAACTGAAAACTGGAAATGATCAAAATAATTCTGTTAATCATTTCAGCTGTCCTTGTAGGCCTGTATATTGTTGGGTAGTTGTACTTGGAATTAAACATCGTCTAATATAAACTATGTGTGTTTTGTGTGTAAAAATCTTAATTTGTAAAGTAACTAGTAACTAAAGCTGTCATATTACTGTAGTGGAGTATAAAGAATTTGTACGATACTTCCCTTTGAAATGTAGTGAAGTAGAAAGTGGCATGACAATAAAAGATTCAAGTAAAGTACCTTGAATTTGTAGAAAAGTACGATACTTGAGTAATTGTACTTAGTTACATTCCATCACTGGTTCTCACATAGGCTATAAAAAGTCACCACAATGCAGGAAGTAAGGTCTCTGAATCTTGGTTATATTTCTAGGCTTAAGAGGTTGAGTGTTTTCTTTACATATTATTTCTATGACAGAGATTGTCAACTGGTTGTAAAATTATTTTCAGGGTGTTAAAGTGCCCATATTATGAAAAAAACAAACTTTTTCTGGGATTTGGGGTGTTCTTTTGTGTCTCTGGTGCTTCCACACGCATACAAACTTTGAAAAAAAATCCATCCATGCTGTTTAGAGTGAGATACGGTTTCTGAATGTGTCCTGCCTTCATTCTCCGGGTGAGCTGTTAGTCGTAGCGTTAGCATTAGCGTTAGCATGTTAATGCTGGCATGCTACCTCGTTCTCAATAGCAAAGCACTGCTACAACACACATAAATTCACTGTAATCTACAAAAGAACTACTTACATGTGCGCCCTCATTTAGAAGTCTCCCAGCTAATCCTGCCTTGTAACTGACCGAAGTTGGAGAAACAGCCTTTCTTTTACTGTCTATGGAGCTAGCTAGCTGACATGATCTACATCTGAGCTACTGCGCATGTGCAATCAAAGATAGAACAGAAGAAGAAGAAGAAAAGAGGTCTCACTCTGTAGCTAAAACAGAGACCAGGTGAAAAGAGGATCTGCAGCAGTGAGTGAGAGCTGTGCAGTACAACAAAAATATGGGTTTTTTGAAAATTAAACCATGTAAACCTATTCTGGTACAACCTTAAAATACAATTATGAACCTGAAAATGAGCATAATATGGCCGCTTTAAAGCTTTAGTGCGTAACTTTTTGATATTAATGAACGTCCGTTACATTCAAGCCATTGCCAAATGAGTTGCTACAAAGCTAATCAGCTCCACACAACTCTCATACTTCTCAGTATGACTATGTTTAGAAGATTGTGGCGTCCGGTGACTTTCCCGTGCAGAAATACGAGTGAAGATAATTACCTCTTCTGAAGAGTCCATCATGTTTTTTTAATCCTCCGTGTCCTCCTTGCATACTAGCAACTGTGTGGAGGAGGGGTGGGGGTGGGGGCGCGTGCGCGATCACTGAAGGCTTGTATCATGTGGACGCGCCGACAGTGTTGTTGTCATTACTTAGAATTCCTCATGTGGGAGACAGAATCTACGCACTATAGCTTTAAATGGACTAATGGATTTTCAAAGAGGAGCAAAAACATTTCGGAATTGAAACAGTCCCTCAAATATGAAAGTTATCTGTTGCCTAACAGAGAGAATTATCTTCGCTCTTCTTCTCTGTCATTGTCCCCGTCAGGGCTGCTCTCAGGATATTTCAAGCAACAGGAAGGGGATACAAATGACACCCAAACCCTAGAGAAATTTGTCACCAGAGAAAGGAGAAAGTATAGACAGATGCCTAAAAGATAAGGGACAAGAGACAAATCAAAAAACAATCTCCCTGGTGCTCTCCTGCTGCCGGTATCTCGGGTGTTTGAATGACAGAGCTCTGTCGGGAAATGGAGGATGTGCCGATGTGCTGCTCAGTCAGGAGAGGTAATGCAATTCCAATAGTCGAGTCTCTAGTAGTTAATGGGACAGCCAGAGAGATTTCTGCTCTTAGCCCTGAAGAGCACCTCAGAGCAGAACATCAGAGGGTTTTTCAAGCCAGGCCAAAGTCTCTCCAAACTACCTCTGCCACAGAGTCAGTGCTGTCTGCCGAACAGAGGGCAGAAAGGTAATGAAACAGAATAGAGACGAAGAGACTTAGAGGAAAACCCATCCATCGAACGCTTTCTCCATCTTTCCCACCCTGTTGTTATTTTTTTCCTCTGCCTATTCATTTCACCCTGTGGCGTCCCTACCCCTCTCTCCATCTATCTTTCTGTCTCTATCACCTCTAGTCCTCTCCTCCCCCTCTCCTCCCCCTGCTCTTTCTTCCTCTTCCTCTCTCAGCATACACACCACGATCTCTCCTTGATTTCCAGAGAGAGGCTGGTTTAGCAGCAGCCAGCATACAAACTAGCTGACTCAATACGCACACAGGCTGCATGAATAGGGTGTGTGCATTGTGCACGGTATGGAAATATGGAGGCAGAGATGGTGGGAGATTAGAGGAAAAGGAGGGAGGAGGGAAAAGGTGTTTGGGGAGTGGAGATAGAAAGGAAAAGAGAAGGTGTGAGACCTTTGCTGGAGAGTTTGGGTTGGGATTTGCTCTAGTTCTTGCATGCTGGCATCAGCAAGACATGCGTCAGCATACATTAAGCAGCTCATTCATCATTCACACGATGAACATGAGGTATGAGGTCACCGGTGAGTTGTCTCATTGTTTCAAAAGGTAACGCTTGGGTTAATGAAACCAGCACTCTAACTACGACTTGAGACACAAAGTGATTCTAGTTTTAGGGATTTCCAGATGAAAACCATCAATATTTAAAGAGGCTTGGGCCATAAGCATTTAGGCACCATTTCAGCACAGAGAATAAGATTTAATTCAGGGTGATGAGGGAATGGACTTATGCCCACAACTTGCCTATATTTGGACTATGTTTAAGGGCCAGTTCACTTCTTTTAACAGTTTGTAATGGAAATGCTCTCTACTGAGAGGGGTGCCGTCTCTGGAAATGAGAGCTGTTATTGTTATTATTTTTAAAATGTAATTTTTCAATGCTGTGAGCTTTTTTGACCAATAATACCAACAATATATTATATTTTCCAGAGCTTTTCGGGCTCCGTAACTCAAATAAAGCTTTTTAGATTACTCCTTTTCTATATATAGGAATTCAAAAAAAGTTTTCTGAAAGCAAGAAAAGTAACGATACCACAATTAAAAAATGCACCATTACATGCATTTAAAATTTTACATTAATAAAGTTTGTAAAATATTAATCTCCACTTGTAAATGTAGCTGTCAAATTGAGTTTATGGAGTAAATAGTACAACAAATCCAAGTAAGTACTCAAGTACCTGTACTTAGTTACAACCTACCACTTTATATAAAGTACGGGAATAATACACAAACTGATAAAAAAAAAAAAACATACATTAGGAGTAACGGATATTAAACTGCATCCCTCTTGCTTACTGGGTGTGTGCATGTGTGTGTGTGTGTGTGTGTGTGTGTGTGTGTGTGTGTGTGTGTGTGTGTGTGTGTGTGTGTGTGTGTGAGAGAGAGAGAGAGAGAGAGAGAGTTGCAACTTGCAACAATAACTTCCTAATTACAGTTCCCCAGTGTTAGTGCAATCTTCCTGAAATGCTAACTAGCCTCCTACAGGGAATATGGTACATTATAAATCTATGTGCTTGCTTGAGCGTGTGTATCCTGTGCTCAGAAGTGTGTTTCTGCAGCATGCACGTGTTCTAGCGTTCGTGCATGCACATGTGTTTGCACAGCTCTACAATTTATGTGTGTGTGTGTGTGTGTGTGTGTGTGTGTGTGTGTGTGTGTGTGTGTGTGTGTGTGTGTGTGTGTGTGTGTGTGTGTGTGTGTGTGGCTACTTTTCTCAAGTAGCCTAATCTAAGAATCTAAGACGTTTGTATTCCAATCCTACTTCAATAACAAAACGGAACATGAATAAATGTAACAGTAGATATTTTCTCAACAGTAGCAGAGTAAAATAAATGTCTTCACATTTAGACTCAGTCAGCAGGGAGGTGCCATGTTCACGCTGCATGCAGATTTGCTTCCCTCTCAACAAAGATCAACATTATGACAAGAGATACTGCCCGCTCTCTGTGCACCAACATGTTTAATATGGAAAGCTAGTTCCTGTTGAAATATGGATGGCTTTGACAAATAACAACTGATGAGAGTTGATTCTGAAATCTAGCCTGGGATTTAAACAGCTACATGCTTCATGCTGCTCCATTGCAGTGGCAGCTAAAGAGGCAAAAAATGCACTAATGGATGGGAGAGTGATGAGGGATCTTCTATTACGCAGCAGTGTTTCTTTATTCCTGGAGAACTTGCCCCACAGTTATGCCTCTGGGTACTAAGATTGTAGCATGGATGGATAGCTCACTCTAGGGTCTGCAGTAAACCATATGCAGAGAAAAAAAAACACCTTTTCAACTTCAGGTGAAGTGAAAGTAACAACCGGGTGCAATGACAAGACAGCACAGACATTAAACCTATCCCTTTTTATTCATTTTGTACTTGGAGACATTCTGGCAGTTCCTCTCTACTAAAGTTGTCACTTTTCATTACTGCTAATATTGCCACCTGCCTTATCACAAATGTAACCATTAGAGTCCCACCCTTTTTGACATTTCTGCTGCGGCAGCACTAAAAAGCTTTCACTCTGTAGCTGCTTGTAGAGAGATTTTGTTTAGTTTTATATAAGTTGTTGGGTCTCAAGAAGAAGCAGAATCAAGCACAGCAGTTTAGTAACCACAGGTTTAGAGACCACTTTGTTCTGCTCTTAAAACTCTTAAGACTGGAAAAGTGTACTGCAGCAAGCACTGCAGTGCTAATGCAGGATGAAAGCAAGATGAGCGACCTCTAACATAGTTATCAATGAATTCACAGGACAACTAAAGACTTTGCAGTGACTGAGGATCTCTGGCCTTGAAGAGAGCCAACCGACCATTTCTCACACCCCAACGCATAATGTCCCGAAAATGAGTCATTGAAGCTTTTCTATTTTTTTCTGTTCCTGTCTATGTCTCCCTTTCTATCAGTCTTACTCTCTCTTTTCTTTCTCTCTCTCCCTCTGTAGCACTCAGCCAGCAATTGGAGTCAGTCAGTGGAAAATCTCTGGTAGTAGTCCATGCCCTATGGGACAAAGTGGCAACAACATCCGTTACAACAGATAGTGGGGCAGTAGGCAGTAGGCACAGGGCACAGCAGCCAAAATTTAACTGGCTGAGCGACTTCATGTCACACACATGCACTCAGTGGGCTAATGTGTTTTTACTGCACATCAAGAGTGGACTGTTGCTGCACAGCCACATATTAACTGGATTATACTTGTATGCCAAATTGTGATAAATGCACAGGCGGGTGAAAAACTATCATAAAGTTTCTTAGGGAAGTGTTTGACCACCACCACCTGCTACAAGTCTCTGCTCTATTGGAGCGACCAACACCATTTTTCTAACGGACATTCCCTCATTTGGATGTTTTTATGATGGGGTTGAGGGCGCTATCTAACATGTCACTCACACAATCTCCCCATAGGTGTTCAATTGGGTTCGGAAGTATCTGATTAACATAATTTCCATGCTCATTAAACCATTCAGTGCCTGCTAATGTCCAGTATGGAAGCATCTGGATTCGTTAAGCTTCTCCACTCCTTTATCCAGGTTTTTCTATTAAAGGATCACTCTACCAATATTACACATGAAGTTCAGTTTACTCGTCAGGAGGAGTATTACACAGGATGTGAAAAAAACTGTTTCATAATGTCTTCTGTGGCTCTGGGGAAAATTGCCAACGTTTGAAAAACATAATCCTGATGATGTCTAATGAAAGACACTTTTCAGTTGCATTACAGGAAAACGTAGAAGTCAGTGTTAGGGACTAAAAGTCAGGATATACAGTATCTGTCTCTGCTAGGACTGGGTGATATGAAGATTGATATATCATCAAATCGACCTAAAAATATCTATATTGTTTCTTTCGCGTTCTGGCAATATTTACGTCACTTGGGCAATGCTTTACGTTCTGATCTTTGCATGTTATGTTCATTTTGCACTAAAGTTATTAATAAAATAAGAAAATACTCTTCGTAATTTTCATTTGTCAAGTATTTAATGCATACAGGAGTATACAAAAAGGCTTTGCCATGTGGTAAATTCATGTTGACTATTTATTTATTGAATTAAAAGAAAACATGCTATATTTTGATATTGTTATCAAGATATGAAATGACCATTATCGGGATAGAGGATTTTGGCCATATTCCCCAGCCCTAGTCTCTTCTGCCTCATTTTATTTAATTTTTTTAATCTCTCTCTTGTAAATCGCCCAACTCTTTGGAAATACCACACTAAATCACTGGATTACCCCTTTAATTTGTCCCCTGTCTGACTATGGTCAATCTCTTGCATGCTCAAGCACTTGTGTTGGGATGCTCTGCAGTGTGTGGATCTGGATCTGAATTTTGAAACTAACGTGGAAAAACTAAAACATGTGCACATTCCCACTGAAATTTTCCAGGGGGATAGTATTTGTCCTTCAGCAGCTTAGAAAATGAAGTAATGCAGTTTTAGGACTGATGTATTAAAGTGTTTCCTACCACAGACTTCTCAGATCTAACATACGAACCATGCTGACAAGAACATACAGATTAATCTAACATTTCAAAGATATCTCAGAGAGCGAAAATTCATTGGGGTGGATGTTTCACCGCCTGCAGCCCACAGTGTGTAGAGCCGCTGTCCAGGGTGCTGAACACTCAGCCCGCTGGACTGCGGTGCGGGTATGAGGGCTACCCGGGCCGGCCACAGTGAGTGCACTCACTGCAGCCCGTCCCGGGACAAAAACTAAATAAATATCAAGTGACCAGCTTGAATGTGCGCAAAATCTGATACGTTTCAGACATATATTTATATATATAAATGCTGAACATGCTCGGATCAAAGTTGCACAGCTATAGGTCGCATAGGATAGGACTGGAACACGGGACAGCGCAAGAGCTGATAATGTAAATCTCGAACTATGTATCTGCGCCTGCATTATCGCTGGACACACCGGCATGGAGATAAGACAAGCAAGGCTGGCTGGGAATAGCCAATAAGCAAATTCCCGTCATTCATCACGACTACACACACACACACACACACACACACACACACACACAAAGAAACACACACAAAATCGCACAGAGATGGGTTTAGAGCCGGTAATTTCAGAATCGCAGGAATGCCAGAGCTGTTGGCGTATTTTAAAGTTACCTACGCACTGCGAGCCCAGTCATCACAAGACAGGCACATGAAAATGAAGCCAAACGTTTCGTGTGCAATCTACAGATGTTCGCATCTGGTTTTCACTTTACCTGTTCCAGATGCCAACGTGGAAGAAAGCGCCTCGCTGGTCTTCCTCAGCAAAGCGGTCCGCTCGTTGCCTCTGGCAATTATGAGTGGTCGTGTTGATATGTGTGAGGTTTTTTTAGTCTTCGTCTGTCACTGATTTGGTCCCAGCTTGCACGTTGTCTCCCCAGCGGTGACCGGGAAAGAGCTCAGCAGCAGCCAGTGTGGCGTCAAGATTTTTTGGGATGCAAAACTGCGCCTGATGTGATATGCTGCCTCCTCGCCGCTGTCTCTCTCTTCTCCGTCTCTCTCTTCTCAGTTTGTGCCTCTCACACTGCGTCAGGCGCGCGTCTGCGTCTCTCTCTCTCTCTCTCTCTCTCTCTCTCTCTCTCTCTCTCTCTCGAACAGACGGTGATTAATTCTCTGGAATTCAGTTTCTCTCTCTTTCTATATGTGCCTCAATCACCCTCAATCCGTCGCCTCTTCCTCTGAACTGAAACGACCGCCAGCCAGCTGTTCCGGTGGAGGAGAGAGGGTTGCATGGTACATGCATGGTATGGTAGATTAGATTAGTACTATTAGTACTATCAAACCCAAACAGGGAAAGTTCGAAAATGTATGAAATCCAGCAAGTTGGAGAATGAAACATACAGCATAGCATTAGAGAAATACGGTTTTGTTTTTGGAGGGATGGGAATCCACATTTCTGGGTGTTTCTCTGCACTCAGCTACTGGGGGATGCATCAGGTCCTCCTGGAGGCAAAGCTACTGTAGCCCTACTCAAACGAACAGTCCAATGTTATTTGATGTTGGCTGTTTGCCCAAATGCACTATGGGGCGACCTGATGTCCTGCCAGAAGACATGGTCAGATTAACTGCCTATTTAGTACAGACACACACAGACACACACAAACAGGCACACATGCGCTCACACAGGCCAGGAGACAGAGAAAGAGAAATGAATAGATGAATATGCGTATTACCAGTAAATGCACATGTACTGTCATCTAAAATAGCATTGCTCTTGTTCATAGTCTTAAACGAACTGCCTTTTTTCACAGATAACATAAATCTATGGTTGTATGTTCTCAGGCTTACGTCATATGTCGCATTAGTGGATATGAAGACTATAAGACTATAAATATAAATCCTGTAATCTGACGCTATATGACTGTAGGTGATGGCTGACATTGGAGCGAACCGCACCTTTGTGACCCTCATAATGCCTGATTGAGTAATTAGGAATTAAGCGGATGAGAGGCAGAGGAGGTCAGGGAGGGGAAAAAAGGAAGAAACATAACAGAGACATACATTCACAGAAATCCCTCCTGCTGTCTGTCTCTGTGCACATGTGAAGAGAATATAATATGGGCTAACAGAATAGAATAGACTGTGCTGGACACCTGGGTAGCTCGCGTGGTAGAGCAGGCGCCCATATATAGAGGTTCACACCTCGACGCAGGTCCAATAATTTGGATCTGCTCCAGGGGCGCTGTGAGTAGCTGACCTTTAACCTGACCGCTGACCTATTGGATAATTTCTCCACAGGGGATGAATACACAATGAAGCATCCAATGGTTGCTTCCAACCGTTTTCTAATATGCAGTGGTGCCATTGTGCTGTTACAGGTAGCACTGGGTCAAAACAGCCAGAGGACAATGAGGATTGCTTTTGATTTTCATTAAATCAAACCCCATTTTTGATACTATTCATGGTCAGCATTGTTTCAGCGAGATATACAGAGGCATGTAATGTATTTACATTCAACAGTGGTGGAAGGAGTATTCAGATCCTGTGAAAATACAAGTAAAAGTCCTGCACTTTAAAACTCTAATATCAAAAGTAGAAGTACTGCAGAAAATGGTCCCCGTCAGTGTTTTCACATCACTATTATGATGTCTTTGGATAAACATTACTGGTTCATTAATTTGTATGTTGCATTTCACTATACTGTAGTCAGGCCTGTAGTTGTTTAAGGTTGTGCTACAGGAAGAGTAAGAAAACCGTAATCTGAAAAGTATAAACTGTCAGACAGTACTATATTTGTCCTTGAAATGTTGTGGAGTAGAAGTATAAAGTTATATATAATGGAAATACAACTGTGTACTTAAGTACAGTACTTGAGTAAATGTAGTTGTATTATTCTTTATGTTGTATCAGAGCTGTATTAAGTTACTGCTAATGCAAACCCAACATTATCCACTGCAGCTGCTTAGCAGGGGAGTGACTTTTATTGTGAA
Source organism: Sander vitreus (assembly GCF_031162955.1). Taxonomy (NCBI): domain Eukaryota; kingdom Metazoa; phylum Chordata; class Actinopteri; order Perciformes; family Percidae; genus Sander; species Sander vitreus. The sequence goes on along the minus strand of NC_135856.1, from coordinate 8,528,053 downwards.
GCAGTCAAATGAAATGCAATGTATTCATCAATGCACTAACTACGATCATTCATCCAAAATGCATCTACAAAGCGACACTCATTTTCAGCATTGTTTGACAGCGGATCCGTTTTAAATATTCCAGGGAGTAATGGAACAATACGGAGCAGCCAAAGTGAGCTGTTAGATGATGAGCTTCAGGCGACAGGCCGCACACCTCCAGTTCCTCTCCCAAATCCTGTTACTGTGTCCTGCTGTTATGTGGGAAACTGTGCAGCATGAAATCAGATCACGGTTGCTCATGACATGATGGAAAAATGCCAATTAGTGTCTGACTTCTTTATTAAAACATGAGTTTGTTTGGCTGACAAAGTAGCTGCCACCAGAACTCTGGGACCTGTAGTACAAACTGAAATCTTTAGTTTACTTTAAGCAACCTGGACGGGGTTTCTATAATTAAAAACATTCACATGCTGGGTAATGTAAAAGCCGATTCCAGTATTTCTGATTCAATATTATAAATAAATAAATTTGACTACTTTTAGGCCAACAAAATAATAGATAATTAAAGGCTTCAGCATTTCTCCCTCAGAATTTGCTTCCTTGCTGATTTGAAAAGCCATTAAAACAGCATTTAGACTTTGAAGTTGAGTAATACAAAATACAGACAGTATAATTGATCAGTTAACTAAACATACAATTGTATACAATCATGTAGTGAAAAATGCAAAAAATTGAACAAAATGAAATGATGTTTAGTGCATATAAATATTTGTGATCAAGGTGTGTTAAATAGAGGTGTAATGATTCATTATACCGACTGCTAAAAAACCTGTTTTTAGCAATAATCAATATGAAACGACCTGCAACAATCAAATTAAAGCTAAACATCCCTCGCCTGTGCAGACTGTAAAGCTGAAACTTGCAGTGTCACTACATTACTGCTACTACTGCTGACAACTACAACTTTCACTGAGAGGGAAATTATGCATCAGAAACCATTTGGAACATGTAGGAAATTATTGTTTTATTAATTTAAAGCTGCTATGGTATCATTATGACATTTTCTTTAAATAATAGAAACATACATGCACCTATTATCACATTATCCAATTATATACTTAAATTACCAACTGAGTAACCTCCATCCACTGAGGTGGTCTGTAAGATGGGGTTGAAAGGTCTGCAAAAAGCTAGTAAGACAGTGGTAATGATGTCACATCACATCAAGATATTAAACCACCTTTGGCCAGTTGTAAGCATCTTTTCAAGGCTCAAAGGTTACCAGTGGTGGAAGAAGTATTTCAGGTCTTTAACTTAAGTAAAAGTAGTAGAAATACTCCAATACAAGTTATACATCCTGAATTCAAAATTTGACTTAAGTATTTGACTTAAGTCAAAGTACATAACTATAAGCATGAAAATAAACTTAAAGTACCAAAAGTAAAAAGTCTTCATTATGCAGAATGGCCCATTTCATACTAATATATATTTTTATTATTGGATTGTAATTATGTGTATGCATCACTAATGTTGCTGGTAAAGGTGGAGCAAATTTGAACTACTTTACATACTGCCAGATAATACATCATGATCTAATACATCATGATTTATTTGTTGATTGTTGTTGAATATCAGTTATAATTTATATTACTCTGCATCTGTAAAAAGTAACCAGTAACTATGGCTTTCAAATAAACAGAAAATATAAAATAGTGTTGTAAAAAGTATCATATTTCCTCTTAAATGTAGTGGATATAAAGTAGCATAAAATGGAAATACTCAAAAGTACAGTGAGTGAGTGTGTGTGTGTGTGTGTGTGTGTGTGTGTGTGTGTGTGTGTGTGTGTGTGTGTGTGTGTGTGTGTGTGTGTGTGTGTGTGTGGTCCTCAATTAAACAGGATCTTAATGACCTTAATGTGTAGTAACACTGGAGGGGCTACACAATCATTTTTACACACTGATCTGATTAATTATGAGTGAAAGGTGTCATAGACTAACAAACGGTAAGTAGCCAACAAAAACGGATTGAAAGTGATTCAAACATACAATGTGCATACTGAATGTATTATACATGTACAGTGTGTGTAACTTGTATGTACCAAACTGTGTGGATTTACACAACTAATAGCTACTGATGTGCTCATATGTATTATTCATGCACATAAATGCAAACCAGAAATGATTTGTACTACTACAGTGGAATACAAAAATTCACATTGCCTTTGTGTTGCATTGTAGCATTTATTATGCTTCCTGTGGATATTTTGCTTGTGTTTTACAAAAAGAATATATGGATGTGACATCATTATATACTGTATGTTGTCATTAAGTACGTACATAGGCCTTTATGATCAGGACATCAATATATGCATTTGCAATCCTATATAGTCCTTTGTATATGAACATGTAGGCCATGTTAACACATAGTATTATCACTTGCACTTACAATTTACATCATTATTTCATAGGCTATATGTCCTTTAAAAAAGGGGCTGTTCTCGAAATACTGAGAAGAAAAAAAAAAAAACTGCGTGTTGGTATTGCCTCCAGACTGCTCTCACAGACCGTTCCCCAGAAACGTGAAATACCTAAACAACAAAAACAAAGGACAGAGATTGCAACACACACAAGGTACATCCCAGGTCCTTAAATTGCATCCACGTTTCCTTCACTTGCTCACATTCCTCACATCTTTGTGCTTCCCATCGAGGAAGCATGGGAGAGACGCGAGGATTCACGTGAATTTGTTAGCTGTATGGGTGGAGTTAGCAAT